>NW_006399835.1:7205367-7213854 GCF_000299155.1 Elephantulus edwardii | reverse complement strand
TAAACATATTTCATCCAGTTTTTCTCAGTCTTACCCCCACCCCAATGCCAGCCTCATTCTACAACAGTGGCACCATATAGCATTTGTCCCTTTGTATCTTTATACATAGAGTTGACTAGTTAGCTGTTTTCCAAATAACTATCTTATGTCATCATTTTTTCATTTTACTTTAGCATCTCTACATTCTAGAGCAAATTTCAGTCTTTTCTGACATTCATTTAAGTCTTTACTTTTATATCTGTATTTTTAATGACATTCTGTTTTCAACATTTATGATTCCTTGATGTCATCCAAACAACTTGTTTTGTCCTCTCTAACTTAAAAGTCAATATTTTTAGAATTATAAAACCTAAAACTTTTGCAAACATTTAACAATTTAAAATATTGAATTGAGCAGGGTAGTCAAACTATTCTACTCACATTTACTACCAACATAAAAAGTGTAAATTGTTATTCTCATAGATCATGTTCTTATGTGAAAGATCAGAATACATATATATTGATATGGATAAATGAATAGGGATGACTGAAGAAGAATTGAAACTTTATAGCTGTGGTGTTGGAGAAGAGAACTGAACATCCACTGGATGTCCAACAACAAATAAATATGTCTTGGAGAGGGCACAGCTGGAGTAATCTTTGAAGGCAAAGATGATGAGGCTTCACCTCACATACTCACATGTTGTATGTCTTAAATTTTAGTCTTAAATCTAGTCTTAAACTTTATTTTAGCCCACTTAGAAGATATTAGTGTTATAACAAACACTTCTTATTAACCTAAATAAATCATATCTATGATGTTGAACAAATTACTGAAAAAATTTTAAACACTGTCTGATAACATACAAAATACACAGAGTCAAAATTTAAAATTGGCTTGTATTTTCAACTTGTTACCGAAAAGTATTGGATCATGGATTGCATCTACATCACTAATTTTGAATGTTATTAACCGTTCTGTGGATAATTAATAGAATATTCAAATATTGTATGAAATGTATAATAAACATTATGACATTAAAGAATGTTCTTCTAACTTGGTCTTGTTATCATTGTTGTTATGTTTCATCAAGTTAAAATTGACTTACAGCTAGCAGAGGCTGTAAATCACATGTGAGAAGGTTCTCCCATGGAGAAGCTGGTGGATTCAAACAATGCACGTTTGGGTTCTATATGCTGCAATGACAAATTATGTTGTTGTTGTTGTTGTTGTTGTTCTAAAGTGTCGTCAAAGTGTAAATGACTCCTAGTGACCTTATGAACAAAAGACCTGAACACTTTTATACTTTCCATCATTTCTACAAGTTCACAGAGTTTCCAGAGGCAAGCTATTTTGGAACTGGATGTGACTCCTGCTTCCAAACTTGTTTTAATCGGGAAGCTCCACCAAACACTGTCCACCATGCAAAAGCATTACTGCATTTGACACATCAGTGTCAGTGTTTAACATCACAGCAACCATGAGTTACCTCTGTACAGCAAATGAACAGACCAGTGCTATACCATTTAGAAGTAGGTTTAACCAAAAACAATTAAAACCAGGCCTGAGGTCCACAGATTAAAATCATCCACCTTTGGCTTGGTAGCATAACTTTATATTTACTAGGCCAACAGAGTTCTTTCTATGTTATTGTTATGGTTATTGTTATTGTTGTTATTGTTAAGTGCTGTCGAATCATAGATGACTCTTAGCGACCCTATGAATGAAAGTGACACAAAAAAAATCAGATGATTCTTGACTATTAAATAATAGTGTCAGAAGTCTTAATCTCTTAGTTAAATAAGTAACCTTCTAAAGAATCAAGTGTCATCATTGAAATCCTCTACAGAAGAAATCAAGATCAAGAACTATTATTCAAACCCTTTATGCAAAAGAAGAAATATGGGAGAGTTCCAAAATTAGAATTTTTTTATTTGAACTTGCTTAGTTCCACAGTCAATAGTCTTGGCACAAGCAGTCATCAAATCAAAAAACAAATTGCATTAGGGATATTTGCTGTCAGAAACCTCTCCAAAGTGCTAAAGAGAAACAATGTCAGTCTACAGATTAAGGTGTGCCTGATTCAAGCCATGGTCTTTGTAAATGCTTGCTATCCATCAGAAAGCTCAACAGTGACTAAGGATGACAGAAGAAGAATTGATGCCTTTCCTTTAAGTTGTTATACTGGAGAAGATCATTGAAAATATCGTGAGCCACCAAAAGAACAAACAAGTCTTTCCTGGAGAGGGTGAAAACAGTGTGCTACTTGGAGGCAAGAATTTTGAAGTTCCTTCTTACATACTTTAGGCATGATGCCAGGAAGGACTAGTCTTTGGAGAAGGTCATCTTGTTTGATGGGCTAGCACAAGAAAGGAAGACCCTTAATGAGATGAATTGACATAGGTACTTAGGTATTGGGGGTAGGTGTGTCAGAGGCAGTGAGACTGGCTCAAGATAAGGTGGGGTTGCTATGAGTTGCAGGCAACTTAATGGCATATAATAACAATAACAGCGATAACAACAATAATTAGAATCATTGTCCAATATCTGGATCCTAAACCTATCTTAGCTTTTGCTTATTTCCCTTGCAATTATCAAACCTTTAAACTTACCTATTGTTGTTGTTATGTGCCATCAAGTCAACTGTGACTCGTGGTGACCCTATGTACAATAGCTCTGAACCCTGCTCTATCCTGAGCCAATCTCAGTATTTCTAACACACCTACCCTCATTACCCCAGTTACAGTGTCAATCCATTTCATCCGAGGTTTTCCTTTCTTACATTGTCCCTCCAACCCTTCCAATCATTATATCCTTCTCCAAGGACTAGTCCGTCCTGGCAACATACACAAAGTATGTAAGATGGAATAACAAATTATTTCCCTCCTAATCATTAGATGGATGTAAGTTTGTTTGTTTTAAGTTGAAACATTTTTCTTTGTGGTTTAACTATAGATATGGAAAGAACATTCCTAAAGGAAGGATTTGACACAAGAATGGTGTAGTAAATTTCCTCAGTATTCCTCAGTAAATGTTTTAAAGTAATTATAACCACTCTTCAAAACTGCCCTTAGTCAAGCATTTGAACTAGTCAACCCAAATAGCACAGCTCACATTACTGTCTCCACTCTAAGTTCTCTTTTTCAAGTTGTCCTTTACTATCTTCTCTAATCTTGGAACTTCTATCAGGATATACTTTAGTTACTGAAACTATGTTTTAAATATATCTTACTCTATCATTTTGTAGTGTTTGAATTAATTTTGTGCAATTTGATGTGTCCCCTGGTCCAGTTAGCTTTGAAATGACAAGAAACCATTTTGATTTTATTCTAAAAAATATGTGTTCTTACTCATTAGCATCTCTTTTCTTCTTAACCTCACTGCAATGCCTTATAATTAAGTCTCAGTTTTGGGGATGTTATTTCCCTCAATATTCTTTTTCAAAGACAAGTAAAACTCATAAGAGATAATGAACATTCATCTCACATATTTTGGATATGTGGTCAAAAAGGACCAGCTCTTAGAAGAAGACTTAGCAGTGGGAAAGTTGGAAGAACAAAGAAAGAGAGGAAGACTCTCAGCAAAGTGAACTGATACAATGACTACCAGTGGGTTACTGCATGTTAAAACTTTGTTACAAAATAAGGCAAAGTACAGATCTGTTGTTCATAGAATTACTTTAAGTCTTACTCATATAACAATAACAACATGCTTTAAGTAATATCATATAACTGTGACATTAAAATATTACTTATCAGCTAATAATATCCAAAATTAAATCTCCATTTCAGATAGTTATTCTAAGCCCTAGACTGATTATTGAATTGGCAACTAAACTCTCCACTGGATATTTAATAGTCATATTAACTTTAATATTTAGAAAACAAAATTCCTAGTTTTAAGTTCTTTTTACCTGTAGCCTTTCTCATCTAAGTTAAAAATCAATTCAATCCTTTTAGGTGCACAGGCTAGATATGAATCATCATTGATTCATCTCATTCTCTCACACATCACATCCAAGAATTCCTAGGAGTTTTACCTTCAGAATATATTTATATTCTAATTATTTTTCACTACCTGATTACTATCACCCTGGGCCATATTACCCTTTCTCCTAGATTATTGCGATAGGCTTTCTGCTTCTATCCTCTCCCCATATGGTGTCTATTATCAACATACCAGCTAAAGTAATTTTTAAAAAACATATATCACATCACACTCTTCTCCATCCAAAACCCCTCAATACTTTTTTATCTCATTCAAAATTATTGACAAAATTCTTACAGTTTAGTAAGGCTCTAGATTATTTATCATAGGGGAAAAAACCAAACTCAAAACAAACAAACAAAACCCCAAACTTAGACCATTGCAGTCAAGTAAATTCTGTTTCAAAGGAGTCAAATATATTGGAGAGTAGAAATGCTTTATCATGTTTTCTTAGCTAATTGTTTATAGATCCAGATTGCCAGACTTTTCTTCCATGTAAATAATGAATAGGATTAAACTGAAAACCATTAAATAAGGAGTTAGACACTTAACTGTGACAACCAAGAATGTACTGGAGTACAACTATGTCAGTCTGAAGACTAAGGTGCTCCTGATACATGCCATGGTCTTTGCAATTGTTTGCTATGCATGACAGAGCTGGACAACAACTAGGAATGGTAGAAGGAGAATTGATGCCTTTGAGCTGCTGTGATGGAAAAGAGTATTGAATGGACTGCTAGGATAACAAACAGGTTTGTCCTGGAAAGGGTGAAAATAGGCTGCTCCTTGGAGGCAAGGATTCTGAAGCTTTGTCTGACATACTTTGGACATGTTACAAGGAGAGAGCAGACCTTGGACAGGGACGCCATGCTTGGGAGGGTAGAGGGACAGCACAGAAGAGGAAGACCCTTAATGAGATGAATTGATTCAGTGACTGGAGTAATGGGGGAACACGTGTTGGAGATGGTGAGATTGTCACAGGATAGGGCAGAGTTTAGGGTTGTTGTACATAGGGTCGCTATGAGTGGCAGGCAACTCTATGGCACATAACAACAACAATTGTATCTCATTATATCTATTGTCTTAATCTCTCTGTAATAATTTTCCATATGTCTGCATTACTTACTACTTTATGTGCTTTTTAAATTTTTTTTATTTATTTTTTTTATGTGCTTTTAAAGCTTTAATTGGTTCTCAGTCTGAACAATCTTGACCAATTTATGGATGACTGCAAACTCTTTGATACATCATTACTTTATTCTTTCCAAAGATATGATTATCTTTCAACATATATGAACCATTTGCATGTTTACTACATTTATTAGGGGCATGAGAAGATCAGAGGTTATTGTATGCATTATTCAAAGCTCAGTAAAAACATAAAAAGATATTTAAAATTATTTAAAAGTTAAATTAATAAACAGATTGTCAAACTATTCAATAAAGAACATTAATCTCAGCAGAAGATATGTATCATAGTTCTAACTGGGTTGAAAAATCACAATGTGTCTCATGGAATTCAATAAGAATCAGGAGGAAGACTTATCAACAACCTGAAATATGGAGATGATATAACCTTGCTTGCTAAAAGTGAAGAGGACTTGTAGCACTCACTGAAGAAAATTTAAGACTACAACCTTCAAGATTAATTATATACTTTAACATCAGGAAAGCAAAAATCCTCGCAAATGAATCAATAAGCAACTTTGTGATAAATTGATAAAACAACTGAAAGTTGCACTGATTTTGTTTCACGTGAATCTACTTTCAAAAGCTATGGAAGCAGCAATCAAGCATTTAAGATGCATTGCATCAGGCAAATATCTTGCAAGAATTTATTTAAAGTCCTAAAGAGCAAAGATGGACTACGATGCCCCTTACTCAAATCTTGATATGTTTATTGCTTCATATAGTGTTTTAAAGTTCAACAATGAATAAGGGAGGTTGAAGACTTTATACAGTTGAATTGTGAAGTTAGTAAAGAGTATCAAACATATCACGGACTGTCTAAAGAATAAACAATCATTTCTTTTAGAAGAAGTGCAGTCAGGGCACTTTGTAAAGGTAAGGACGCTTTGTAAAGGTAAGGACGGTGAGATTATTATCTAGTATTCTTTTAGACATGTTTTCAGGAAGGAGTAGTCCTTGAAAGGAAACATCATGCTTGGAAAGATGAAAGGGTCAGAGGAAAAGAGGCATATTCTTAACACAAAGACTGAAACAATGAGGATGGTATAAGTTTGGGTAAGCTTTCAATCTGCTGTCACAGAGTCACTCTGCATCACAGTCAATTAGATGGCACATAACAATAATAGCTAATAACCTTGATTTTATGAACACAATCTTCTTTCTCTCATTTATTCTTTTGTTTTCTTAACTTAATTCAGTTCTCTGTCTTAATGTTATTTTTCAATCTACACTCCATTGGTCATTGCTGTGGTCAATTCCTTTTTATCATGTTTTTCATACATCCAGATTAAAAGTAATCTTTATACTGTTTTACTTAGTATTTCTACATATTAAAAACTAGTTAGCAGGGAGAGAACTGCAACAATGAATGAATGGCAATCCAAAGTCTCTGTAAACTTTTAAAATTTATTTTAATTTAAAATTTAAAAAATCTATTTAGATATTTGTGAAACTGAGAAAAGTAAAGTATTAATAAAAAGACACTCAATTTTAAAGTAACATGAAGGCTATGAATCAGTGTAATACCCATTTCCAGATTAAAAGCATGGATCAATTTTAATTATTTTTTAAAATATACATATTGGGCTGTTAACTGAAAAATTGGAAGTTTTAATTCTACAGTCTCTCTGCAAAAGAAAGATGAAATCGTCTCATCCTGTCAAGATTTACAGTAGAGGAAACCAATTGAGGATCACCATGTGTTAGAATCAATTCAACAGCAATGCATTTAAATTCTTTAATTGGTACTCTTGGTACCAGCAAGTAGGAAATCAAGACACAAATTGCATTGGGAAAGTCTGCTGTCAGGGACCTCTCCAGAGTACTGAAGGGCAAAACATCAGTCTGTAGACTAAGATGTGCCCGAGCCAAGCCATAGTCTTAACAATTGCTTGTTATGCATCAGAGAGCTGGACAATGACTTGGAATGATAGAAAGAGAATTGATGCCTTTGAGCTGTGGTGCTTGAGAAGAGTGTAGATTAAACTGCCAGGAGACCAAACAGGTTTCTCCTAGAGAGGGTGAAACCAGGCTGTACCTTAGAGGCAAGGATTCTGAGGCTTCATCTGACATATATTGGACGTGTTACAAAGAGGGATCAGTCTTCAGAGAGACACATCGTGCTTGAAATGGTGGAGGGACAGAGAAAGTGAGGAGGACCCGTGATAAGATGGATTGATTTAGTGACTTGGGTAATAAGGGTAGGAGTGTCAGAGACACACAGGATAAAGCAGGCTTCAGAGCTGTTGTACATAGGGTCACTATGAGTTGCAAGCAACTAGACTGCACCTAACAACAACAGTAGTTTGGATGTGATATAACAGGTTTCAAAGTCAAGTGTATGTACATAAATTCAAAGTATATTGTACAATTTTACAATGACCCTTAAATATCACAACTGATAGCAAGTGTTTACTATTACATTTGCAAATTTCCTTCATATTTTATGAATATCCTGCCTACTGCTTCTTCACCCTTAGTCATTTAATAACAGTTTATTCCACTTACTTGACTTCAAAATCAATTTTATATACAATTCATTCATTATGCATTCTGAAATTTTATCCAAAGTGGGAACCTACCCAACTATCTGCCAATAAATTATGTGGGATATTTACTAGTACTAGAAACAGATACTCCCTCAAAGACATTAAAAAAACATTTTTAAAAAATATTAAGGTTACTGGCCAACACAACAAACTCTCACTCATAATTTTAAATACATTTCTTTCTTGTTAGCACTTTATTAATCTTGCTAATAGCAAAGATAACACAGAAATGCAAATGCAAGTAATTACATAAATATTATTAACTAAATGGACATTAGTCTCAAAGATGAAGACATATATTTTCTCTTTGACCTCAAAAGAAAAGAAGAGAGCCTCAAAGCTTAGAATATTGGGATAACTATTGAATATGAGCCAAAAATCATGCTTTTTTTTTAGCCTTATTGTAATAGGGTCACAGAGTCATTGCATGCCTTTTAATCTTTTCTCTGGGGACAGGGTAATCAATTGCTATATTGACTTCTTACAGTGGCTAATTGGCTCATTACTTGTTGGGGCTCGTTCCCCAGAGGGAAAGCCACTCAAGGTTCCTGTTGAAAGAATCACTGAAAAAGTGTCCTGACGACAAACAAAAAGACATGAGTTTACTGGGACAAGAAGCATACCTACAGGAGCAAAGGTAGTGTGCGCCCGATCTCAAAAGATAGCAAAATTAAATGATGATTACTTACAAAGAAATATTTAAAAAAACCCACAATGCAAAAAATCAAACCCACGTGTTACTTTGAAGGAATTTTTTCATCCAGGCTGGGTTTAGAAGGGGTC
>NW_006399835.1:7203420-7204327 GCF_000299155.1 Elephantulus edwardii | reverse complement strand
GTGTGTCAGAGGCGGTGCGTTTGGCGCAGGACAGAGCAGGGTTTAGGGCTGTTGTGCATAGGGTCGCTATGAGTCGGAAACGACTCGACGGCACAGAACAACAACAACAACAATTTGATAAATATATAGATCTCAAGAAAATGTGATGTCATCACACCCAGAGGGTACACTCAAGTCAAGAAGAGAAAAGTCAAGTTACTGATAACCTTGAATGAACATATATTAATTCCATTATTTTAATTAAATACAGAACACAATGAAGTGATATTTTAGGAACACAATGAAGTAATATTCTAGGAAAATGACCCTCTAGGAGGTTTTCAGAGGCAGTTAATCACACAGGAGGAGATTACCCATCCTTCTCCTGAATAGAAGTTAGAAAAAAAAGGAAAAATGTCTTGAATAAAAAATATTACTGCATAAGGTGAAATTTGGAACTGAAGTTATGAGAATAGGATGAGATTTAATTTGAAGGAAGTATATATAAGTTTATAGAAATGAACTTGATAAGGAATATAAAGGGATCAGAGAAAAATGGAACTAAACTTTGTTTAGGAAATTCTATTGTCCCTACCTAGAGAGGAGTCTATGAGTTTGGATGGAGAACAGGATTCTATGAGATTTACTGTTAAGTGTAGACACAAGGGAGCTCTGAAAGGTACTTCCCTGGGGCAGAGAAAGAATGCAGAATGGATTGCACAGCAAAACTTGAGCATCAGTCAAAAAGACTTTAAACTTCAAAATTAAATCACTTACTGAAAGTTTATAGAAATATGTTTCTTATTTTAAAATACACTATTTGCAGCTGAAAGTTGATTGGATTGACATACATCTGTATACTTTAGAACAAGAGAATAAGTGTAAGTAAGATGGAAGAAGCTAACAACACAAAAGGAGAAATTAATAC
>NW_006399835.1:7197126-7203320 GCF_000299155.1 Elephantulus edwardii | reverse complement strand
AAAATATATAAATTAAAACATTTCTGAAAAAATCAAAGAATATGTCTAGCTAAACAATGTTTGAGATATAAAAATTCTAAACATCACCACATGATCATATCAAATCTAGCAAGATAAGAAAATGATCATAAATTTCAAGTGTCACAATTCCAGGATTGTTCATTTGATTGAATAATTAAAAGCCATCCTAGGCTAAATGGGACATTCAGTTTCAGATATGCATCTGGCCCAAGGCCAAAGGCCCTAGGGCCAAATAAACAACAATAGCATGTCAAATCTAAAGAATACATAGTGCTCACCTTGGAAATTATCCAATTCTGATAGCCATGTACAAAAGGAACAGTAGAGACACTATGCCACAAGACTAGAGTCCTGGAGTAGGAGCTCAGGAGTTTCCCCAATGCTGCATGAGATAAATATCCCTCCATGAAACTGATAGATGGGATTTGAACTTTCAGTGTGAGAGACCAGCAATATTGCGAGGTTCAAGATGTTACATAAGTGACTTGTGGCAAAAGGCGTCATATCAAAGGGATGCTGGGGTAGAGGGAGGCACTGGACTGGGAAAGAGTGCAAACAATGCTAATAATATTCACAGAAAGGGAATAGACAAAACACAAGTGACAGGGCACTGCATGTATGATTATCTCTGTAAGGGAAAGTGTCTTTTTTGCTCATTTCATGAAAATGTTTGTCTGTCAGATATTGTTCCAAAGCTAAGCATCCAAAGTAAGACAGATCAGAAAGAAAAATTGCCATTCATTTTCAACATATAACAGACCTTCCAACCCCCTGTGTACAAAAAGAGCACACATTGAGTAGAATAACAGACATGGAAACCCTCAAATTTGGAAACTCAAAGGAAGAAGAAGAGTTGTAAGCAGAAACTAAAGACTTGAACATAGAATGTGAGAAATTTGAGTGTAAGAAAATTGGTCACTGTTAAGGAAGAAGTAGAATTCATAAATATTGAAATATTAGGTATTGGTGAAAAGAGATGGATTGGCATGGGACATTTTGGATCAGACGATCACATGGTCCACTATTCTAGAGATGAAAAGGTGAGAAAAATTGGAGTTGCTTCATAGTTAAAAAGGCCATTTCTAGAACCAAATTGAAATACAATGTTGTGAGTGATAGGATAAAATCCATACACATATATGGAAGACATGTTAAAACCACTGTCATTTGAACTTATGCACAATCAGAGCCAAAGAGGAGGAAACTTTTGGCACTTTTGCAGCCATAAATAAGTCAAACATGCAACCAAGATGCATTAATAATAATGAAAGACTGGAATGCAAATGCTGGGAACCAGGAAGAAGAATCAGTAGGCAGAAAACATGGACTTGGTGACAGAATGATTGAATTCTGCACAACCAATGATTAATTCATAGCAAATACCTTGTATAAGAAATATAAACACAGGCTATACACTTGGATTTATCCAGATGGTATGCACAGGAATCAGACTGATTATATCTGTGGAAGTAATTGTTGGAGAAGTTCAATATCAGCAGTGAAAACTAGGCCAGGTGTTGATTGCAGAACAGACCACAAATTACTCATATACAAGTTCAATTTAAAGCTAAACAAGGTCAAATCAAATCTATAGGGCTCAAAATTTGACCCTGAGTCTGTCACACTTGAATTTAAAGGCCAACTGAGGAACAGATTTGAAGCCTTGAACAATAATAAATGAAGACCAGATGAGGTGTGGAAGATATCAAGATTATCATCCATGAAGAAATTAAAAAGTTATTACCAAGATAGAAGAAAAGACAAAAATGGATATCAGAAGAGACTGAATATTGCACTAGAGCACTGAGAAGCCAAAGCGAAGGGAAGAAATCAAGAAGTCAAAGAGCTGAATAGAAGATTTAAAAGTGCAGCATTGGAAGACAAAACAAAGTACTATATAATGAAATGTGCAAAGAACTGGAGTCTGAAAATCAAAAGGACCGCACTCGCTTGGCATTCCTTAAGCTAAATGAACTAAAGAACAAATTCAAGCCTCAAGTTGTAATACTTAAGGACGCTATGGATAGAATATTATGACCCAGAAAGCATTAGAAGTAGATAGAAGGAGTATACAGAGTCACTGAGCCAAAAAGTATTGGCTGACACAGAATTTCAAGAAACAACATATGATCAAGAGGCAATGATGATGAAAGAAGTTCAGTCTGCTCTGAAGTACATGCCAAAAAAATAAAGCCCCATGAATTGATGGGATACCAATTGACGTATTTCAAAAAACAGATGTTGCACTGCACATGCTGACCAGGTTGTGCCAAAAAATCTGGAGGACAACTTCATGGCCATTAGACTGGAAGAAATCCATATTTATTCCTATTCCAAGAAACAGTGGCCTTACAGAGTGTGGAAATCCACACTCAGCAAGCAAAATCCTGCTGAAGATTATCCAGAAAAGCTTGGGATAGCATATTGAGAAATAAACACCAGAAATATAAACGAAGATTAAAAGAAGCTGTGGCACTATTGACACTATTGTCAACGTCAGATGGATCTTGGCAGAGAGCAAAGAATACCAGAGGGATATCTATCTGTGTTTCATTGGCTGTGCAGAAGTATTTGACTGTGTGGATCATAACAAACTGTGGTTAGCCTTGAGGAGAATGGGAATCCCAGAGCATTTGATTGTGCTTATGCGAAACCTATACTTAGACCAGGAAGCAGTCATTAGAAGACAGCAAGAAAACACTGCATGGTTCAAAATCAGGATGGGAGTTTCTCAGGGTTATGTCCTGTCTTCATACCTTTTCAATCTATATGCAGAACAGATCATTCAAGAAGCTGGGCTGTATCAGGAGGAAAGTGGCATCAAAATTGGAGGAAGACTCATTAACAACCTACAATATGCAAATGACACAACCTTGCTTGTGGAAACTGAAGAAGACCTGAAGCATTTGCTGCAGAAGGTCAAGAACTGTAGTCTTCAATATGGATTGAAGATCAATATCAAGAAAACAAAGATTCTCACCACTGAGCCAGCTGGCAGCACCATGATGGATAGAGAAGAGATAAAGGTTAACGACAATTAAGACTTGTTTGGCTCCACAATTAACACTCTTGGGAACAGCAGTCAGGAAATCCAAAGACCAATTTCATTAAGTAAATCTGTTGTCAGAGATCTTTCTAGAATACAGAGACACAACAATATCAGTCTAGAGACTAAGGTGCACCTAATCTAGACCATGGTTTTCATAATTGCTTGTTATACATCAGAGAGCTAGACTATGACTAAGAATGACAGACTAAGAATTGATGCTTTTGAGTTGTGGTACCATGGACGAAAAGCAAATGGTCGATCCTAGAGAGGCTAAAACCAAGTTCTCCCTGGAGGCTAGGATTTTGAAGATCTGTCTCACATATTGTGGATATATGGCCAGGAGGGACTGATCCTTGGAGAAGGTTATCATGTTCAGAAGAGTAGAGAGACAGCCCAGGAGAGGAAGACCCCAGGTGAGTTTGATTGATATGGTAACTAGGGCAATGGAGGTTAATTTATCAGAGTCAGTGAGACTGGCTCAGGACAGAGAGAGTTTCAAAACTGTTGAACATAGGTGACTTAACTGCATGTAACAACAGCAGGAATAAAGGTACTATGTAAATTATTGCACAAAAGAAAAAAGTATTCTTACAAATATTATTTGTCATTGAGTCAGAATCAACTCATAACTGATCTTCCAGAGGGTTTTCAAAGTCTGTAAAACCTTATAACTAGCCTACCAGAGCTTCAATTACTTACATTAAATAAGTATTAAACACTTGAGACAATTAAAGCAGGACTCTAAATTTATCTTTATCTTTAGATGATATCTAGCATTTAGACACAACTTGTGAATACATTATTTCTACAATTTTACCTTACAGTAAAAAAAAGAACTTTTTAGGGATAAATTATAGTTGTAAATAAGTTGAATTTAAAATCAAGAGAATGACTAAGAGGGCTTCACTTAATTATTTGAAGCCTTTAAAGATGAGTCCACTGATCAGAAAGCAGCTCTTATGGTATTACAATTAAGTAGTTGGCTGATAACTTAAAAGATGAAAGTTCACTTTGTCTTCTCAGGAGGGAATAGTGCCCTGCCAGCCAACCACAGAAGAGAGAGATACATGATTTGTCCATTAGTACTGACTGAGAGACCTGGGAGGTGCACTGTTGGGACCTTGCCAATATCTGGGGTTTTTCCTTGAGCAAAATATCCCTGCCACAAATTCAGACTTTGGCTAAGCCTAGGGGAAACATCTTCCTATCAAACTAAAGGATAGGATAGACAAGTCAGACTACCACAGCTAGGAAAAGGAGAGAGAGTCCCCAGTTCCCTTGCCCTCAAATGACAGATGGATGAGAAACTTACCACAAAAGAAGAGGAACAGAACCACACATAGAAAAACAATGGGGAAGATTGCTACTGGCAAATTAACTCATGGACCAAATGTAAAGTCTGTGAACTTTGCAATAGCACCATAAAGATAAGAAAAGATCAACAACCTACACAGACACAAAAGAAAGTACCTCACACATGAAGACCTGTACATAATGTCAAAGAAGCAGTAGAAAGATTGAAACATTAAGAAAACACAAAACAAACCTTCTCTTTAAAAATCAGACCATGTTGCAAGCTCAATGAATATACCAAGGCCAGAGAGGCAGAAGAAAATACATCAATTTGGAGTTAAATGAACCACCATAAAAGATGTTAAAAATGATGAAAGAAAAAATTGAAACCATAAATAAAAAGGTACAAGAATTTAAAAATCATCACAAAAACGGGTATAAATAACACAGCATTAGAAACAACAGAAAAGCAAGAAAATGCAATCCAGAATATCAAGACCAAATTGGCAGATTTTCCTGCAAGCTGAAGGGATAAAAATGTAAACTAGAATAGATAAAACAGAGAATCAGCAAGCTAGAAAACAAGAATCTCCATGAAAACTTGCTATAAAATAAAACAGAGATAATACAGAAGGAAGATGAAGAAAACATTAGATTCATGTGAAATAACAACAAAAGGAAAATACAAATGTTACTTGTATTCTAGAATAGGCTTGGGGAGAAACACTGAGAAAATTGTTGAAGATATATGAAAAGTAATTTCCCCAATATCATAAAAACAACAAGAAGTCAGCATTCAAGAACCTCAGAAAATATCAAACAAATTAAACCCCAAATGAAAAAACATCAAGATATAGTATATTTAAATTTAAAAAAAGAAACAATGACAAACACAGAACACCAATAGTAGGGCAAGAAAAAGAGCGTCACATATAAAGGAGGAACAATTAAATTAAGCTGACTTTTCAAAGTCTGAAACCATTTTTAAAAGTAGAAACCATTAAACCAAGAAGACCTACACATGATGAAAACATATACAAGATGGCATACATAGAAGGCTGGAAAGAACAAAAAAACAACCAAACAATTGCTAGCCAAAGATCCTGTACCCAGCAAAGCTATCCATCAAGTATGAAGAAGACATTAATTAATTTGTGTAAAATCAAGAACTTAAGTTATTATGGGGGGAAAAAAAATCACTCTACTAGAAATACAAAGTCCTTCACACAGAAAAAGCAGAGGAAAGTGGATGGACTGAAATAATAAGCAACAACAGAAAAAAGAATGCAACAAAAAGGCAACTATAAAACCTAGCCTGTCCATAATCATATTTAATGTGAATGACTTAAGTTGAGAGAAAAAGAAAAAGAGAACAGAGAAGCAGAATGGATTAAAAAAGTAATAGAACAAACAAACAAAAAATCATCAACAAACAGTCTATCAATTATGTTGCTTAAGAAAGGCACATATAAGAAGCAAGGGGAAAAAAGGATACTGAAATGCCACAATCAACACCCTTGGCACCAGCAACCAGGAAATCAAAAGACCTCTGTAAGAGACCTCTAAGGGAACTTCCAGACTGCTGAAAAGCAATGATGTTAATATAGAGAATAAGGTGTGCCTGAATCAGCCTGTAGTCTTTCCATCTACTTTTATGCCTCAGAAAGCTGGACAATGAATAAGGTTGACAGAAGAATTGTTGACTTTGAGTTGTGGTGCTTGAGAAGAGCATTGAAAACACCATGGACTATCGAGAGAACAAACAGTTCTGACCTGGAAAGGGAGAAACCAACGTGATCTCTGGAGGCAAGGATTTTGAAGTGCCATCTCA
>NW_006399835.1:7182692-7193311 GCF_000299155.1 Elephantulus edwardii | reverse complement strand
AGAATCTTTTTCTTCTTGACATTGAGCCTCAATCCATACTGAAGGTTGTAGTCCTTGACCCTCTGCAGCAAGTGCTTCAAATTCTCCTCAGTTTCAGCAAGGAGGGTTGTGTGATCTGCATAACGGAGATTGTTGATAGATGTCACACTAATCGTGATGCTACACTTCTCCTCTTACATCCTAGCCTCTCAGATAATCTGCTCTGCCTATAGGTTGAAAAGGTATAGAAATAGGACACATTCCTGTTGTACACCCTTTCCAATTTTGAACCATGCAGTGTTTCCTTGCTCTGTTCTGACGACTACCTCTTTGTCCAAGTATAGGTTTTGCATTAGCACAATCAAGTATTCTGGGATTCCCATTCTTCTCAGAGTCAGCCACACAGTCAAATGCCTTTGTTATCATCCACACAGTCAAATGCCTTTGTTATGATCCACACAGTCAAATGCCTTTGTATAATCAATGAAACACAGATAGACATTCGTCGTGTATTCCTTGCTTTCAGCTAAGATCCAGCTAACATTAGCTACAATATCGCTAGTACCATGAACACTTCTAAACCCAACCTGGACTTCTGACAGCTCTCTGCTGATGTGCTGTTCCAGTCGTTTTTGGATAATCTTCAGTAGAATCTTGCTTGCTTATGAAATCAATTATATTGTTCTATAGTTTCCACACTTTTTTGGGTCACCCTTCTTTGATATGAGAACAAATACAGATCTCTTCCCCTCAGTTGGCCAAGTGGTTGTTCTCCAGATTTCTTGGCACAACTTGGTTAGCACATCCAGAGCAGCACCCATTAGATGAAATACGTCAATTGGTATACCATCTATTCTTGGGACTTTATTTTTTGTTATTTCCTTCAAAGCAGCCTGAACTTCTTCCTTCATCACCATAAGCTCTTGCTTATATGTTATTTCATTTAAAAATACCATATTTTTATTAATATCTTTAGAAACCACATTGCTCATATACTGTTTTCCAGAATGTAATTTTACAGTGTGTAGAATCTACAATATAGGTCATTATGGCATATTTCTTCTATTATCCAATCCCTAGGAATTCATATATATATATATACCTGTCTAAATGAAGTACACACAAGAATATCTGTAGTTTCACTTATACCTATACGTAAAATTTGGACAAGAATGGACAAGAAAGTTAGACACAAAATAAGCATATTGTAGTAAACATATTATAGCATATTTTGCAGTGGTTACTACAAAAATAAATAAACAAGATAAAATTAAAATATAGACAGTGTTTCATGCAAATAAAGTTATAAAGATGGTTATGAGGCTTTAGTACAAGTAATACTTCATCTCCTTGAGGAAGCTGGTGAGCAGGTGTGTTCATTATGGATAATTCATTGAACATTCAAACAGTTAATGAGTATAATTTTCTGACTATATATATATATATATATGAAGCATTTTCTGACATATATATATATAGTTACTTTGAGTCTGTGACAAAGAATGACCTAGTGCATAAGTAATAGTGGTAAAAACTATATCAGCTAGTATTAGAACCAAACAATTGTTATCAATCTTTAAAATACATATTTCAGACATTATAATTGTTATCATTTTAAAAATCTACCATCATACATTCACTTAATCTTTCTCTCTCAGACCTCATTGTTGTAAAGAGTCTATATTTTATTTTCTGATTACTGATCCTTCTTCCTGGTTCCCAACTTTTGCATTTCAGTCAACAGTTATTGTTAATGAATCTTAATTGCACATTCAATCTCTTTAAAGCTACAAAAGGTGGTAGGTAGCATCTATCACTTCCTTTTTAGCTCTGGTTGTTAGTAAATATATATTTGAATCATAGTAGTATTCACAAGTCTTTCTTGTATGCATATGGATATTATCCTGTCTCTCATAACACTGAGAAGAATGAGAAACCCAAAACATTTGATTGTGCTCATGTGAAAACGACACTTAGACCAGGAAGCAGCAGTCTTTAGAACAGAAGAAGGAAACATTGCATGGTTCAAAATCAAGAAAGGAGTATGTCATGCATGTGTCTTTTCTCCATACCAAACCAACGTATATGCAGAACATATCATTCCGTAGGCTAGACGTTTTAGAGAGGAAGTGGCATCAAGATTGAAGGAAGACTCATCAAAATCTGTGTTACCCAGATGACACAACCTTAATAGCTGAAACTAAGGAGGACATGAAGTATTTGGTGCAGGAGGTCAAGGACTGAGGCCTTCAATATGTATTGAATCTCTGCATCATTAAAACAAAGATTCTCACCTCTGTGCCAACTGACAGTGATGATAGTTGGGAAAGAAGTTGAGATTGTCTACAATTTCATCTTGCTCAGGTCCACAATCAACACTCTGGAACCAGCATATAGGAAATCAAAAGATAAATTTCATTAGGAAAATCTGCTATCAGAGATCTGTCCAAAGTGCTGAAGAACAACAATGCCAGTCTAAAGGCTAAGATTTTGCCTGATCCAGACCATGGTCTTGGCAATTATTTGCTATGTATCAAAGAGCTGGACAATGACTAAGGATGACAGAAGCATTTATAACTTTGAATAATGGCAGTGGAGAAAAGTATTAAATATTCCATGGATTGACAAGGGAATAAACAGGTATGTTCTAGAGAGGGTGAAAACAAGCTTCTCTTTGGAGGTAAGGATTTTTTAAGATCTATCTCATATTTTTAAGCATGTTGCCAGGCAGAACCTGTCCTTAGAGAAAACCATCATGCTTGGAAATGTGGAGGGACAGGTCAGAAGAGGAAGATCAGGATGACATAGATTGATGCGGTAACAAAGGTAATGAGGGTAAGTTTGTTGGAAGCAGTGGAATTGGCTCAGATAGGGCAGGATTCAGAGCTATGGTGTGTAGGGTTGTTATGACTCACAGGCAGTTCAATACATATAACAATATCAACCATTATACATCTGAAAAACATGTGTTTGAGACAAAAGCTTTATTCTTATTTTGCTTTCAACTGAGCTGGATATCACTTGGATGAATGCTACAGAGTCAAATTAGTGAAACTAAAAAAATTTCTTATTATATAATCAACAATAAAGGGTTAGTCCTAAGTACTGCACTGTACAATCTTAGGACAAGTTTTTATTTGGTTTTGGTAAAAATATAATTGTATAGACTTTCTTACCTATTAAATAAATTTAAAATACTAGGTAAAAAATGCTCACTCTAGTCTAGGCAAAATATATGTATGGGTTTTTTAATCATAAATTGGTTTTAAATTTTCATAGAATAAACCCAAATCAAGTGATTTGTGTGTGTATGTATACATATAAATTTTATGTATAACAATTTTTGATGACATAGGTATGTTTGTATTTGCATATGCATAATACCTGAAATGTAAAACTAATTACAAATGCCAAATAAAGCCTCTTAGTTTCCTAGAATTACAAAAAAATCTTAAAGATTATGCATTATCTTCAAAGATTGTAAATAATTTGTCATTTTTCCTTAACAAATATTCAACTTTTTATGATCTAATTTTTTGGCTCTCTTATTTCCACACTTTTATATTATGATCTCGTTTACTTTCTTTCCCTTCATTGCTACTACAGGTTATGTTTTATCCTTAATCACAAAAAATAGATTAATATCTCAACAATGCTTTCCTAAATATGAAAATAAAACAATAAGGAATATAACTGAGAATACTATTATTGTTTTCCTTGTTAGGTGCCATTGAGTCGCAGGCAACTCATAGAGACCCTATGAAGGAGAGTCCTCAATGATTGAGAATACTATTAGAAAATTTAAAAAAGAAAACTAATATTTCATTTCAATATGGGTGGAATATCAGAAATTGAATTTGTTTTCCTGCCCTACCCCAAATTATCAGCACAGAAATGAATTTAAAATCATTTATGAGCATAAATATTAAGCAATACAAAACACTGACTCTTAATGGATGAAAAGCAAATGGGATGAGATCTTCAAACAGAGACAGGTAATATAGCCTGGTGCAGCAAGAGGAAACTGAGCAGAAAACTTAGCTTGGAGTAGTGCAAAAGAGAATTTAGGAAAAATTAGATGGAGAGAGTCAGGAAGGTAATAAATGAAAGCTGAAAGACTGTACAAAAGAAATATTGAAGAGAACTACAGTAAGTCACACTCAATCACCAACTAAATAATGGTCATGGCAGAAACTACCCAAAGCTGAAGAATATACCACTTTGAACATGTTTGAGGGGACAAAATCCAGACCTCACACCTTCCCAAGAAAATGTCTGTTCTTATGAGCCAAAATTTCAGACAAGATAATTAAGAGAATATCAGATAGAGTACTCAGGATGTTTTAATAAGAAAAAAATGATAACCTTAGAGCAAGTGCTATTATGATCCTGTCTGAACAATTTTAAAAACAGAAATAAAACAACCTAGTATTTCCAGGTAATTTAAATAGATTCTATGAAAGAAAACCTGAATAATATCTAAATGACAACAAATAAACCTAATAATCAAAAAGGCACAACACATTTTTTGGCATCCACTCAAAAATTATCAAAGTCAGAGAAATCAAAAAAATATGCAATCAATGAAATAAAATGCATATAGGACAGATGGCAGAACTCAAAGAGAAGCATGAAAAAAAATTATTTTATTAACTGTATTCCACATGTTCAAGTAGTTAAAGGGGGAAAATTACATATTAGTAGAAACTTGGAAGTTATAGAAGCATGTGTGTCAACTGAACGAGGCTAGATCAACATTCTCAATGGTTTGTTAGTTATGTAATGATGCAATTTGGAAATTTTGTAATGAAGTAATAATCTTCCGCTATGTAATCAAATGTGATCAATCAGTTGTAAGAAAACTAGTGAAACATGTAACACTATTGCTCAGGTAACAGCCCTGATCTTCTGGAAAGGAGGTTTCGCTAGGAATAGATTTCATCATCTTTTCTCTTACAAGAGACAGAATGAGTAAAAGATAACAGAAATGAAATTATAGACTTGCTAACACCAAGAGAGAGGAGCTAGAAAGGAGATTTCTTTTGAGCCATGTGAAACAGAGCAGGGTAACACTGCATGGTTCAAAATTGGGAAGGGTGTACGCCAGGGATGCATCCTGTCTTCATAACTTTTCAACATGTATGCAGAGCAGATTATCCGAGAAGCTGGGCTCTATGAGGAGAATTGTGGCATCAGAATTGGTAGAAGATCTATTAACAATCTGCGTTATGCAGATGACACAACCCTGCTTGCTGAAACTGAGGAGGACCTCATGCACTTGCTCCGAAGGGTCAAGGATTGCAGCCTTCAGTATGGACTGAGGCTCAATGTCAAGATGACAACGATTCTCGCCACTGGACCAATTGGCAGTGTCAGGATGGATGGCGAAGAGATTGAGATTGTACACAGCTTCAGTTTGCTCGGCTCCACAGCCAGGAACAACGGTGTCTCTCTGGAGACTAAGGTGTGCCTGATACAGGCCATGGTCTTTACAATCGCTTGTACAGGACAGAAGGAGAGTGGATGCTTTTGAGCTGTGTTGCTGGAGAAGAGTACTGAATGTACCATGGACTGCCAGGAAAACAAACAGATTCATCTTGGAGAGGATTAAACCAAGCTACTCCTTGGAGGCAAGGATTCTGGGGCTTCGTCTGACATACTTTGGACACGTTGCAAGGAGGGACGGGTCCTTGGAGAGGGACATCATGCTTGGGAGGGTGGAGGGACAGCGCAGGAGGGGAAGACCCTCTATGAGATGGATTGATTCGGTGACTGGGGTAATCGGGATGGGTGTGTCAGAGGCAGTGCAGTTGGAGCAGGATAGAGCAGGGTTTAGGGCTGTTGTGCATAGGGTCGCTATGAGTCGCAAACGACTCGATGGCACATAACAACAACAACAACAGAACTTCCTAGATCTAGAATATGATTGATGCCAAGACAGACGCAAAACTCTAACGACTTCTGGACTTACAGTTGCTGAAGAGACATATGGACCTGCATGTACATTTAGGAATCAGAGAGAGCATTCCTCTAGGCCTGGTACACTGAATTTGGATTTTAGCCTCCCTCATAAACTGTTAGAGAATAAATTTGCTTGTTGAAAGCATCAGCTGTAGCATTTTGATTGCAGCAGGCCCAGAACTTAAGACAATGTTCTAATAAAATTTTATTTCAAGTTTTAAAAAATTACAATAGATAAGACAAAATATTGGAGTAACTGATATTAAGACCTTGGTGCATATTGCATTAGAAAGCATTACTTAAAAAAAGAAAAAGAAAGCATTACTTAGGTGCTGTTATGCCAAGTGGAGCCTATCGTGATGCTATGAACAACAGATTTGAACACTGTCCTACCTTGTGCCATCCTCATACTTCCTGAAAAACTAGAGCCAATTTTTGTAGTAACTGTTCCAATCCAGTTGGGGGTCTTCCTCTCCTTTGCTGACTCTCTCCCTACCAAGCATGATATCACTCTCCAAGGAAGAGCTTCTCCTCTCAACATGCATGAAGTATGTGAAGTATAGCTTTATAATTTTTGCTTCCTTGGAGCATTCTGGCTGCACTTTCTCCAAGAGATACTTGTTTATTCTTTTGACAGTCCATGGAATGTCCAATATTCTCCAACACCACAGCTCAAAAACATCAATTCTTCTGTCATCCTTACTCATTGTCCAGCTCTCAGATGCACAGCAAGTGATAATAAAGACTATGGCCTGAATCAGACGCACCTTAGTCCTCAAACTAACATGATTATTCCTTAATAACTTAGAACGCTTTCTGACAGCAGACTTTTCTAATGCAACACTTCTCTTGAATCTTGACAGCTTGTACCAAAGGTGTTGATTGTGGATCCAAGTAAAATAAAATTTTTGACAGTTTCGATTTTTCTCCATCTATCATGATATTGATCAGTTGTTAAAAATTTTATTTTCTTGAGATTGAGATAAAATCCATACTGAAGCTATATTCTCTGATCTTGTACAACTAGTACTTCAAGTCCTTCTCATTTTCAGAAAGCAAAATAGTGGCATCTTCATAACACAGCTTATCGATGAGTCCTCCAGTTTTAATGCCATATTCTTCTTTAAAGAGTCCAACTTCTCGAATTTGCGCAGCATACAGATTGAATAGGTATGAAGAGAGAATACAACCCTGACGTACTCCCTCCTTGATTTTAAAAAAATCTAGTGTTGCCTTGGTCTGTTTGCACAACAGTTTCTTGTTCTAGGTATAAGTTCCACATGAGCCAAATTAAATGCTCTGGGACTCACATTCTTTTCAATATAACCATAAATTTTTGTAATCCACACAGTCAAAATTCCTTTTCATAGACAATAAAGCATAAATTGTGTGAAAAAAAGTGTATGCAAATTTTATAACTAATATAAAAATTTTGTATTCATAGAAAGGATAAATAGACGTTCTTCTGGTATTATTTACCAGGATCCATCTGACAACTGCAATGATATATCTGGTGTCATGGACTCTTTAAAATCCTGCTTGAACTCAGAGAAGGAAACCAAGAAAGCAATACCACCTACAATAAATACCCAATCAGAAATTGAGATAGTTGTGAATGAACCTAACTAGAAACACGAAAGACTTGTACAAAGAAAACTACAGAACACTTTTGTAAGAAGTAATAAAAAACCTAAAGAAATGGAAAATCTTTCCATTTATGGATTATGTTGTTGTTGTTATTATGTGCCATCGAGTTGCTTACTACTCATAGTGACCCTATGTATGAAAGCCCTAAACCCTGCTCTATCTCTTGCCAACATTATTGTCTCTGACACAACTATCCCCATTACCCCAGTGATGAAATCAATCCATCATATTGAGGGTCTTCCTCTCCTGTGCTGTCCCTTCACCCTTCCAAGCATGATGTCCCTCTCCAAGGACTGATCCTGCCTTGTAACATGTCCAAAGTATGTCAGACAGAGCTTCAGAATCCTTGCCTCCAAGGAGCAGCCTGGCTTCAACCTCTCCAGGACAAACTTGTTTGTTCTCCTAGCAGTCGATGGTACATTCAATATTCTTTTCCAAAAACACAGAAATGGACCTCTTTATCTGTGGTCAACTAATATTCAACAAGGAAATAAAACCTATCAAATGGGGAAATGACCACTTCTTCAACAAATAGTGCTAGCAAAACTGGACTGCTACCTACTGGAAGCTGAAACAGAATTCACATCTCATACCATACATACAAATCAACTCAAGATAGATCAGAGACCTGGGAGTAGAGCCTAACATGGTAAAATTCAGAAGAGACAAGCTGGGACCAAGCTTATAAAGCTTAGTCTATGATATAAAGAGGTTCACAAATATAGCCAGAAATGCTCACTATGGAGAGGATAATACTGATGAATGGGACTCTCTAAAGATTAAATCTCTGTGATCATTAAAAACTTTTTCCAACAGGGAGAAAAGAAAACCTACTTTATCCCACTGCTATAGCTATTGTGTCACTTCATCTCTACAACTCAAAATTATTAACTCTTTTTCTGTCATCCATATTCATTGTCCAAATCTCAAATGTATAGCAATTGACTGAAAAGATCATAATTTAAATCCATAACACCTTAGTCTTAAGTGGACATCATCGCTATGCAGTACTTTGAAGAGGTCTCTGACAAAAGACTTTCCCAGTGTTATAAATTTTTGTGAGCTATTCAGCAAAATTTTTTCTTACTTGTTATAGTAACATCATGTTTGATAATTTCTACAATCTATTGGAAATCTACCCTCATCTTTCTTGGGAATGGTAACAAATAATAAATAGTTTCCATTTAATTGGCCAAGTAACTGTCTTCCATATTTCCTGCATAAACTGGTGAGTACGTCGAGGACTGCAACTGCTAATTGAAAATTGTCAATCAGTATCCCACTGATTCCTAGGGCCTTATTTTTATTCAGTGCCTTCAAAGTATATCAAACTTCTTCACTCCTCACCACAGGCTCTTATCATAGAGTACTTCCTAGAATATTTCAGGGTCACCCAATTCTTTTTTATAAAATTATTCTTTGTATTACTTCCATATTCCTTTGGATGATTTCTGGATCAGTTAAGATTTTCCACATAGTATCTCTCAGTATTGTAACTTGAGGCTTAAATCTGACGTATTGAGGCCATCTATTGAGAGCTCTGGTGGCCAACTGGTAAGGTGTTGCTCTGCCAACTCAAAGGTAGGTTTTTCAAATATAGCATCTGTGCCATGGGAAAACTAGATCAATCTCCTCCAGTGCAATTTACTGGCTCTGAAAACCCACTGGTGGGTCATCTATGAATCAGTTCTAATTTGACAGCACATAACTCTTGCATTCGATTTTTAAGACTGACGTTTTAACAGGAAGACATTGTCCATATTTCTCTGTAGGGATAACTGGTGGGTTCCAACTAATCAGATTCTTGATTAGCAGCATAAAATACTAGGATTATACCACTAAAACATGAGGGAAAATACTTTTGAATGAAAACCAGTTAAAACTGAAAATTAAGACTTAGACAAATTACAAAAAAACTTGGAATTGAAAACCTTAATGTATCACAGTAATTGTGGAAAACACTACCACAGTAACTTAAAGCTAATTAGTAACAAACAAAACAGAAGGAGTGGCACCACTTCTCTTCACAAATTATTGTTTTTGTTATGTGCCACTGAAGATATCCTTTTCTGAAAGATGAGATTAAGGAAGCTGATGTCCATCTGGGAGGAAGGTGTTACCTGATCAAGGAGATTAGAGAGCATCAAAAGGGACAAACTCACCCTGAATTTCTTAAGCTTAAAGAAGTAAAGAATAATTCAAGTCACTAGTTGCAATGCGTAAGCATGGTATGGGCAGAATATTGAATGATTCAAGAAGCATTAAACTCAGATGGAAGGAATATAAAGAGTCATAGTACTAAAAAAAAAATTGGCTGACACAGAAGAATTTCGAGAAACAACATGTGAGCAAGAGACAATGGTGATGAAGGAGGAAGTTCAGGCTGCTCTTAAGGACTTGGGCAAAAATAAAGCCCCAGGAATTGATGGAATACCAACTGGCATATTTCAGGAAACAGATACTGCCTTGCATGTACTCACCAAGTTGTGTCAAGAAATCTGGAGGACATCTACTTTGCCAACTGACTCAAAGAGATTCATATTTATTCCCATTCCAAAAAAATGGTGACCTGATGGAGTGTGGAAATTATCTAACAATATCACTAATATCACACACTAGCAAAGTCCTGCTCAAGATTATCCAGAAAGGACCTGAACAGTACATTGACATAGAACTAACTACCAGAAAGGCAGGCTGGGTTTAGTAGAAGTTGTGACACTAGGGAAATTATTGCCAATGTCAGATGGATCTTGGTAAAGAGCAGAGAGTACCAGAAGAATGGCTATCTGTGTTTCATTGACTATGCAAAGGCATTTGATTGTGTGGATCATAATAAATTGTGGCTAACCTTGAGGAGAATGGGAATCTCAGAACACTTTATTGTGCTGACATGAAACCTGTACTTGGACCAAGAAGCAGTCCTCAGAACAGAGCAAGGAAACACTGAATGATTCAAAATAAGGAAAAGAGTGCATCAGGGATGCATCATGGCCCCATGCTTTATCAATCTGTATGCAGAACAGATCATTTGG
>NW_006399835.1:7180803-7181987 GCF_000299155.1 Elephantulus edwardii | reverse complement strand
ATACAGTGACTGGGGCAATGATGATTGATGTGTCAGAATTAGTGAGACTGGTTCAGGACAGGGAAGCATTCAGAACTGCTGTACATAGGGTCACTATGCATCCCAGGCAATTCAACCAATAACATTCTATGAGAGGTTTGGAAACAAGAATGGCATCCACTTCTTAAACAACTTGCCTCCAGAAACTCTATAAACTTTGATCAATGTTGCTAGCTGTAGAGGGGCTTCAGGCTTTTTGTTCATAAGGTCGCTATGAGTCATGCTCGACTCTAAGGCAATCAACAACAATGCTACTGAGTCAGCTACAACTGAGAACAACCCCTTGCACATTTTAGAACCCTGCCCTGTAGTATAGCATCCTCATCATCTCTAGGATACTTGAGGTTATTGTTAAAGTCACTGTGTCGACTCATCTTGTTGAAGATATTCCTCTCTTATACTGACCTTTACATGCGTGATATCCTTTCCCAATGACTAGCCTCGACTAAAAGCATGCCCCAAATATGTGACACAAAATACTTCACCATCCTTGTCTTCAGAAGGTATTCTGATTGCACTTTCTCCAAGACATATTTTCTTGTTATTTGGGCAGTTCATGCATAAAATATTCAGTACTCTTCTCCAACACCACAGTTCAAAGGCATCAATTCTGTCATCTTTATTCATTGTCCAACTTTCAGATGCACAACAAGCAATCAAAAAGACCATGGCCTAAGGGGTAAAGACTACACTCCAACTTTGGGAAATTAATTTAGAAGGACAGGGGGAGTTTTGAGTAATTGTAGCTTAACATGAAAAGTGCACATGTGACAGGATGGAGCACAGTGCAGGATTCAAAGCATACTCATCAGGAAAATACATTATTAGATCAACTCTGTCCAGATTAAGGACACAGATTGTCTCACATGCATCCCAGGCACGGAGGTTTTGCTGCTTAGCTAGAATTGTTTGTCTTTAAAGAAAAATTTTTCATAGTTGTTTGAAAGTATTTAGTACAATAAAACAAAAAAAAAGTAATAGAGAGCTGACTATATGCCAAATGCCTTCTAGAAATTATTTTAAAATGTTTCTATATGTAAAAATTACTGACATGTTTTAGTAAGCCACTCAAAAATAAAAATTAGTATAAATTTCTTGGAGAAACTGTCTTTTGCACAGATGATTAATTTTCTCCACTGAAAACG
>NW_006399835.1:7177996-7179023 GCF_000299155.1 Elephantulus edwardii | reverse complement strand
TATTTCCAACTTTCTGAGAAAGTGCCTTATGTACTGGTTGCACCATTTTACACTCCCACTACCAGTGAGGGTTCCAGTCTCTCCACAACATTGCCAGTATTTGTTAGTTGCTGCTCTGTTAAATTTTCTTATTGTTACTGGGGTGAGGTGGTATTCTGAACATTTCTTCATGTGTTTGATTGCCATCTGAATATCTTCTTAGGTGAAGTATCTATTCATATCCTATATCTATTTTGTGACTAGTTTTCTATTTCTTGTAGAGGTGCAGGAATTTTCTATAAATTTAGATTTGTGTCCTTAAACAGTTATGTCATTAAACCATTTTCCCCCAAGTCTGTGGCTTTCCTTTTTGCTCATTAGAGAAGGGTTGTTGTATTTTTGATTTTGTTTATGTATAGAGGTTTTTGTTGGCTTGGTTGTTTTTTTTTTTTTGTTTGTTTGTTTGTTTGTTTGTTTGTTTATGCCTAGGGATTTGATTCCTAGAATGTCCCATTCATCACTTTTATTCTATCCTGGTCGTAGATTTTTCAAGATGCTTGGAAGACGGTTCATCTGTGGATTAGGGTTTCTAGAGTTCTTCCAAGCTTTTTTCTGATGAAATTTATAATTTGGTTTTACTTTTATGTCCTTGATCCATGATGAGTTGGTTTTTATGTATGGTGTGATGTGTGAATCTTGCTTGAGTTTTCTACAGACTTTTCCCATTTTGCTAACACCATTTCCTAAAGATGCTTTCATTTCTCTGCTTAACTGATTTAATTTTCTTGTAAAAAATCCATCAACCATAGGGGTTGGTGATTGCCGTCTAGTTGAATACAACTCATAAAGACCCTGTAAACAAAAGCTCTGAAGCCTTTCTGTAACTATCATTATTTATCAAAGTTCATCGAGTTTCCAGAGGCATGTTGTTTAGGAATTGGACTCCACTCCTGCTTCAAAGTAACCATAGGTAGATGAGCTGTTTTCTGGGTTTGCAATTCTATTCCATTGACTTATGTGTCTATCACTGTACCAGTACCATGATGTC
>NW_006399835.1:7171516-7172861 GCF_000299155.1 Elephantulus edwardii | reverse complement strand
ACCCTGTTAAACTTTGCCACTGTTACTAGAGGATTTTTGCAACTATGTTCATGAGAGATACTGGTCTATAGTTTTCTTTTTTGTTCCTAATTTATTATTAATTTCAATGAAAATTTGCAGAGACTAGATTTTCATTCATTGTTACACTTTTCTCCCCTTTCTCCCCTCCCCCTAGTATACTACTCTCTTGGAAAAGTAAAAGAAAAATTCTTTCATTGTTTTACAATCCCTCTCCCCCAGGTCCACTCCACTGTGCAGCCTTCGCTCTGGACTCCCATCATGATAAAAATACCTAATCACATATCCCTTTTAAGCAGTCTTTTCCCTCATCTGTTTCAAGGCAGTATACACTATTGACCCATTTTCTAGTCTCCCCCCAACCCTGAGGTCAGTCCTGTTTTACAACAGTGGCACCATGCAGTATTTGTCCTTTTGTGACTGAGATACTTTCTATCTGGTGATGTCTTTTCCTGACTTTGTTAGCGAGGATACATTTGCTTCATAGAATGAGTTTGCAAGTATTCTGACTTTTTCTATTTTCTGAAATACTTCATGGAGAATTGGTGACAATACTCTAATTGTTTATAAAATTCACTAGTAAAACCATCTAATCCAGGGACTTTTTTTTTGTTTGTTTTGGTTGGAAGTTCTTTTATTACTTATTCAATTTCTTCTTTTGTAATGGGTCTATTCAGGTCTTCTACTTCGGGCTGTGTCTGTTTAAGTAGGTTGTGATTTTGTAAGTATTTGTCCATTTCCTCTAGGTTTTCATATTTATTTGTTAGAGTATAGTTTTTCTAATATTCCATTGTTAACCTTTTAATTTTAGTTGGTTCTGTCATGATATTGCTTCTTTCATTTGTTTTTCAGATTATTTATTTCTTTTCTTTCTTTTCCTTGTTAGTTTTGCTTCTGATTTGTTGACTTTATTGACTTTTTTAAGAACCAACTCCTGGTCTTTTTGATAGTTTATTATTTTTCTGTTTTCCATTTATTTTATTTTTGTCCTATTAATTTATAATTTTTTTAAAGGATGGCAGGTTTTCTTGCTGTTATTTTTCAACTTATTAGTAATGTTGATTTAAAAAGACAATTACATTTTTTCTTCCCTTTGCATGTGACTGCTTATTGTTACAAATTAATCTCAAATTACCATTTTGGCTATTTTCCAGAGCTTTTGATAAGTTGTGTTTTCATTGTCATTTGTCTCAGGAAAATTTTTTTTTTCTTTTTTATTTACATACTACCCATTCATGTTCATGCAGAGTGTTGTTCAGCTTCTTAATGTATGGGCTGTTTGTTTTGATTTGTCTCTTCATTCTCTACTTAATAATGTCTAATTTTA
>NW_006399835.1:7136689-7171031 GCF_000299155.1 Elephantulus edwardii | reverse complement strand
AAACCTCAAAACTTTTCTTGCAGGATCCTGTTCAAGACACTAGAAACCTGAGAAACCAACTTCTAGAGTGGAACCCCCGCTCAGGAGCCTCTAGGCCAGCCACAGACTAAATTCATCACTACAGAATTTTTAAAAAGCATGCCCACCATATGTTGTGACAACGATAAGCAAAGTATTCTGTCTGCCCTTGTGTCCTTTTTGGCTAAAACAGGCAAGCTGACACCTGCTTGTGGAGTGAAAGACCAGTGACACAAAACAAACACACATCAACACAAACCCCAAAATCTTCCCTATGTGACCCTCATCAAGATGTGAGCAACCCAAAAACCCAGCTTCTAGAGTGGGGCCACTGCTCAGGAGCCTCTTAGTCTCTTTTCACAAGGTCATTGCGAGTCTTAATCGGCCTGTTGACACTAACTACTACTAAGTGAGACTAGTGTTATATTCTTCTACTTTGCCATTACTCCTTGCCAGTTTGCTGTACCGAGGTAATCTGGGTTTTCTATAATACTGAGCCCTGTGCCATTGGAGTGTGAAATGTCATAATGGTTTCCCAATGTGGACAGTGTTTGGATGAGTTCCCAGTTGTAAAACGGGTTTGGAAACAGGAGTGGCATCCACTTCCTAAACCACATGCCTATGGAAACTCTATAAACTTGGAGAAATGACAATAGATTAGGTCTTTTGTTCATGGATTCATTATGAGTCACGCTGGACTAGACAATCAGCAATAGCAACAGCAACACCAATGTCAACACCAATGTTATTCGGTTCATATATGTCTATTATGGTTATGTCCTCTTGTTCCAGTAACCCTTTAAACATTATACAGTGACCTTCTTGGTCCTTTGTGACAATTTTTACACTGAAATATATTTTATTAGAGATTACTATTGCTACTCTTGTTTTTTTTTCCTCTTTGCCAATTGCTTGGTATATTTTTTTCCCACCCTTTTCAGGTTTTTCCTATTTTCACTTTTTAGCTGTGTCTCTTGTAGACAGCATATTGATGTTTTTGAGGGTTTTTTTGTGGGGTTGTTTTGTTTTGTTTTGTTTTTATCCATACTTCCACTCTTTTTTTCTTCCTTGGTGCATTTAAACAATTCAAAATCAGTGTAATTATTGAGAGGCAAGGTTTTATTGCTGTCATTTTGTTAAGTTATTTTTGGTATTGTTGCTCATCACTTTGGTCCACTTCCCTCAGTATTTCCTGTAATGCTAGTCTTGTTTATATAAAGTCTCTTAGGTCCTGCTTTTCTAAGCATATCTTGATCTCTCCATATTTGATAGACAGTTTTGTGAGATACAGAATTCTTGGTTGACAGTTTACTCTTTGAGTGTTTGACATATATCATTCCATTGTTCTTGCTCTTATGGTGTCTGCTGAGGAATCAGCATTTAATCTTATTTGCTTTCTCTTATAGGTTTCTCTTCATTTCTTCTTACTTGCTTTAAGAATTCTCCATTTATCTTTGTTTCTGGCAAATTTGACTGCGATATGCTTTGGTGTTTTTCTTTTGGGGTCTGTTCTATATGGTGTTCACTCAGCCTCTTGAATATATATTCTCTCATTCTTCATTACACCTGGAAAGTTTTCTTCTAGTATTTCTTTCACAACTTTTTTAGTGTCTTTAATTCTTCCTGTTCTGGAATTCCAATTATGTGCATGTAATTCCTCTTGATGGTGTCTCACAGTATACTTAGGCTTTCTTCTTTCCTCTTCCTTTTTTATTTTGCTTTTGGTTCTAGCAAATCAGTAGTGAGAAACTATCTTCTATTTTGCCGGTTCTGGTTCCATTCCTTCAACTCTGCTTATATGTCCCTTTAACATGTTGATAGCATCTGACCTTGGTCCTCATATTGTAGATTATGTTTTCTTTTTTTTTTTTTCAGAGCCTCCAATGCCTTGTTTGTTTTATCCACATTTTTAAAGTTATTTTTTGCTTTTTCTTGCAGTATTAGATAATTCTTCAAGTTTGTCTTTCACCTATTAAAATATTCAGTTATTGTTCTTTTTAGTTCTGTGTCAGAAAGTTCCATCAGACTTTCTGGCTTCAGGAAATTCATTGATTCTGTGTTTTGATCACTTTGTTTGAATGACATCTTGTTTGGGGGTTTCGTAGGATGAAAGGTAGTCTGTTTCTTCTGTAACACTGCTGTGGTAGAATTTTTTGTCTGGGGCTTTAGCAGGCCCTTAGTCTGATAACCTTGGTTCAGGAGCTCGGTGCTCCAGAGGAGGGAAGGGAAGCTCACCTTTCCTGGTTTTCCTTCTGATACTTTGATTTAAGAGAAGACTTGCTTCAGCTGTTGAGCGACATGGTCTGTAAATTAGCTTTGTTCTTGGCCAGGCAACTGCCACAACTACACTGGGTACAAAGTGTATGCAGCTCAAGTACTGGCTCTGGAAGAGGCCAGGGGTACCACAGTGGTGTTGAGGAAGGAAATGGTTTCACCAGTGGTGTTGTTCCTGTCTCAGTTCAGTAAGGTGGCAGTAATGCAGTCTCCATGTGACAGGGTAGTCTCCATGTGGTAGGGTGATGTCCACACTGCTGGGCAGTCTAGTGCTTTTAGTGGATCCTGGGTCCAGATGGGAACTGGGTTCAAGCAGGATCTGGATCCTGGCAGGAGCTTGTTCTGTGTGCGTGATGGGTCCAGGCGGGAACTTGGTCTGGGTGGGAGCTCCACCATTAAATCCATTAAAAAAAAATAAATAAAATTTTCTTTTAATTGTGATTTTAATGACCATTTATAGAAAAGTTGGATTTTTATTCATTTATTGATGCACAGTTACTTTCTCACTCTACCTTCCTCCTCCCCCCGTTCACTTTTTAAAAAAAATATTCATTCATTGTTGCACAATTATGTACCTCCCCACCCCCATCCTTCTTTACAGTAATTTATCTCTTATTCTTGGCTGTTATCATGTGTATAATGCCTAATCATATATTCATTTTAGACAGTTCTTCCTTTCCTCTGTTCCAAGGAAATTGTCATTATCTGTCCACTCTTGTCTTATTCTCTTCCCAACTCCCCATGTCAAACATGCTTTATAATAGTGACGCTTTGTAGTATTTGTTCTTTTGTGGCTGATGTATTTCACTCAGCATAATGTACTTCAGGGTCTCTCATGTTGTGTAATGTTTTACAAGTTCACTGTTTTCCATGTTGTGTAGTATTCCTTATATGAATATACCGTAGTATTTCCTGTCCATTTTTGATGGACACCTATTCTTAAAGTGAAGTTAAAGTCATGTGGAATAGATTCAAGATCATATTTTTGTTCTCATGGACTTATTTTAATTTTCTTTGTCCTCAATTTGAACTTCTACATGAGTAATTGTCTGACCCACAGATGTTCCTGGCCTAATTTTGACTGCTGATATTGAATTTTTCCAGCGCTTCCTCCTAAAGATGTAGTCAATCTAATTCCTATGCAGTCCATCAAGAGAGTTCCAGGTGTAATGTTGCTGTCTTTTTCTTTTTTTAAAAAAAAAAAGCTATTTGCAGTAAATAAATCATTAAAAATAGAAAATTTTTACATTCTATTTCCATCCTCATTTCTGTCACCAAGTCTATACGTTCTGATTATTATTACTCTTAATTATTTCCAACTTTTGCATTCTAGTCACCAATTATCATTAACTATCATCCCAGTTTCACGTTTTGTCAATTTCAGAGTATAAGATTTGGTAAGAATTTTTCATTTCCTCTTCTTTGACTTTAATTTTAGAAGCATATATTGAATAATAGTAGTATTAGCAAATCTTTCTTATATGTATCTGGATAATATCCTATAATTCACATAATTTTACAAAAGGATATAACTTGGAAATGACTTGACTCTGAATACACATTATTCTTCTGGTTTTCACTCAATGGGCATGGTAACAAAATTTAATATTATGTAAAGAAAGCAAAAATATAGAGAATTGTCTTCCAAATTTATATACAGTAAAAGTGAAAATAAATATATCATTTTAAATGTCCAATTTCATAATTATTTTGGAAAAAATAAATCTTACAATATTTATGATATGACAGCAGTAGTTTAAAATATTTTCTCTGTTTTTGCATATGTGAACTTTCATGTTCTGGAAAACTTTAGATTAAAATATTTTAAACATTTAATAAAATATATTTTGACAAAATGGATTGTGTAAGACAGGTTGTGAAATTACAACTTTTAATTTATATTCTCTCTGCTCACTTATTTCGATATATAAAACGTATTATTTTATATTTTATAAAATATTCCAGTTACTTACTATTACAAAAAATGAAGACAGAGGGTAAATAAATTAGTTCACAGGCTAAATTAATGATATTTTTGTTCATGACTAGATATACCTAAACCTTACCTGTTAGCTATACTTGGAAATCTATTCCGGGTAACATTCTGAAAACAGTTATTAGGAAATTAGACAAGTTCTAAAAGTGAAAGTATAATTCATCCCTCCATTATTACAAAGTTTTGAATGTGATCAGAAAATATCCCTGAATGTTTATGTGCCAAAGAATAGGATCTTTTGCTATATTTAGAAGTGGTTTAGGATGAGAATGGAAGGAAGGAACAAGGTGGCAGCTTGGCAGGGTTTTTTCTCTACTAAAAAAAGAAAAAGACTCACAACTTCAAAACTAAAGGGAATCCTGCCCTTGCTCCTTTCCCAGGCTCAACTCCCTCTGGGAAAATGACTCTTTGGGAGAAATCCTAAGTGGCAGCCACCCAAACTCACTGCTCTTTAGACTAAAGGAATGGGCAAATTGCCCTAGTAGAACTACCAGAGAAGAAGTTGGCTTATAGAAGAACCTCAGCCTTCCCCTAATAAGCAAAAGCACAAGCCCTCAGGGAAATATTCTTGTAGGCTTAGTGCCAGAACTGGGGAACTAGAAATGCATACTTAAAATTCAGCTGAAAGTATTGTTCCATTCAAATATGAGGCATGAAAAAATTCAAAAGGAGAGGGTTGTTTGTTTTTTGGTTTTTTTTTTAAATGATAAAAAATAAGGAGTAAAATAAGACTGGCAGATACACAGAGCAACAGACAAATTCTATTAAGCCAAAGTTTAACAAAACTTCTTGTAAATAACTAATAGCATGGTTCCTTGTGAGGAACTACATAAGCAGTAAAAAAGCCCCCAAAAACCCCTAAAAAAAACCTAAAAAAAAACCTTTTAGGGAGGGAAAAAAAAATTACACCTATTTTCTGTTTTCTGTCTGTCTGCATAAGGGTTTTTGGTTTTTTTCCCTTCTTTAATAGTTCAACAAGAGATTTCCTCTTCAGTTAGAACCATCTAAACTGGGATGGTAACTATACTGTGGTTTGTGATTTACTTATGTATTAGGACTGTGAGACAGTCTTCATTTTTATGAATTAATTCTAATCTGCAGGAATTTAAAAGTAGGAGATTAAAATGAGAGTTAAATGATTTATGAATTCTATGTATTCTTTGTCCCTCTCTTCTGCACACAGTTAAGTACATCACAACCTTAATCTACCATGGTCAGTGTGTCCCTATCTGGGAAAAAGAAAGAAAAAAATGAAATACTTGTCTTTTAAGGTATTTATGAGTTGGAATCAACACGAAGGTAAATGATATGGATAGCAAGGTGTGTTAAACTGGGTTGAAATGTTCAATAAGTTAGAGATTGGAGAAAGTTATTTTTAGCAAGTAGTCTGAAACTCTAATTTCTTTGGAAAGTACAAAATGATAATTTATCTTCCTTTCATCCAGAACAGTGCCTAGTTTGATTTCTTTTATTACAGTTTTAATGTAAAATATCCTAACAACAAAAGGAGACAGACAACTAAGAAAGCTGGAGTAAGAGTTTGATTGCTGATGGGAACGTAAAGCATTAAAAAAAAATCTGCCTGGCCTCTTTACTTAAAAGATAATGGAAATCATGTACAGCATTTGAAACCTCTTGAGGCTTATACTAGGTTACATCCTTCAACTTCAAAGAATCATTTCATTCTTTTTATCTGACCACACATGAAGTCTCTAAGCCAGATAAGAAATCATTTTATGTGGAATAGGTAGTTTCCCCAGCTACTTACTATATAAATCGTATGAGAATATAGGGCATAATTGTGGGCAAATTCCGTGATTTGGAACTTACTGCTTATTTTTCTTCTCAGAACTCAAATTACTTTCCTATCCTCTATTACATGGATTCAGCAGCTACCTAAAGAGAAGAGAAAAATATAAATGGCAACCTCAGATAAATGATCCACTGATGATAGAAGCAGTATGGGATCTAGGAAGTGTCAGGCATCTGGCCATTTCACAAATCCAGAGTCTGCCCTTTATTATTATACTCCAAAGACCACATACGGAAATGCTTATGAGATTGTGTAAAGTTCTGTTGTAACACTGGAAGGCATTATCTTATTTATTTTTAATTATCTTATGCAATATTATTCCAGCTTTTGCTCTAATGGCTTCTGATCGAATGAGATTTTTTTTTTAATAATTTCTCTTGGGAATCACAGCAATGAGAAGAAATGGTACACAGATAACAATACTTAGAGTGATAAGAGTTCAGTAGTTATAATTAGCAATGAAGTAATGATATCTGTGGAAAAGAGTAGAGGACCATATGGGAGTGAATTTGCCAATGTATGCTGTGTTGAAATGTTTTTTCCAGTAATCTCTGTCCAATGATGGTTCTGGAGCTTTGTTTCTGAAATTCAAATAATTTAAAATTATGCAAAACTAATTCATTGGAACAAGACACTAATAGGACAGAAAGATTGCCTGTGTAAGCATTAAGGTGAGAGTTCTGCAGAAAGATCTCTAACACAGAAAGTCCCAACGTCTCAGCACAAGAGCCTTCAGTCAGTCACTTCTTCAGTAAGAAGAGCAAGAATCATGTGGAAATGGCCATATCTGGCTTCCACCAACTCCACAAGGAGGAACTGTCCTTGTCAATAACATTCATAATACAAAACCAATTCTCATGAGGTCAGAAATATCCCCCACACTCTCATAGCTCTTTATACTCATCCCAACACAAATATTACTGCTCTACTGGGCCCAAAATTTGTTGGAATCATTCACAGACCACACAGAACCATAAGGGAAGTCAAAAGACTGTAACTCAGATTGGCAGGAAGAAACAATTACTCAGCCAGGACAGGATCCAAAATGTACAGGCAGACATCTCAACCTTGAGACTCGTAGTCAGGCCAGTGTTACAAAGCTCTTAGTACTTTCAATTATGGGTTCTCCTCACAGTCATCCAACAAATTTTGACAAAAGCTCTTAGCTCTGATTGTGATGGGTAGCAATCCCAAGTTCAACTCTGTCTCATGTCTAGTCTCTTGCGTTCTGCTTCACCTGCTGCTACTGCTTTCCTATAGGGATAGTTGGGACAAGATCTCTGGTCTAGAAGAGATCACTGTATTCTCTTGTTTCTTCTTTGCTAGTGTTGAGATTCTCAAAATCTGTCACCGAATCTGCTCAATTTAAGGGCAAGACTAGCCAACCTCCCTGTGTATAGGCTAGCACACCCTATTTACATATTCCTGGAAATCTACATGGCAAGGTCAAAGTTAATGGCTAGGGAAGCCATTTTGAACAATAAAACCTTAACATCACAGTCACTCATAGACAACAACTCACAGCAGACCCCGCAGCAAATTTTCAAAACTGCAAATTGCATGTTGTTGTTGATTGCCATCGAGTCAAGCACAACTCATGGCAACTTTATGAACAAAAGATCTAATGCCTTTGCATAACTAATATCGTTTCTCCAAGCTCATAGAGTTTCCAGAGTCATATGGTTTGGGTTGTGTATGCCACTCCTGCTTCCAAACCTGTTTACAGCTGGGAGTTCCACCAAACATCATCCACTTCAGGAAACCAGTATGGTGTTTGATATTCAATGGCACAAGATTTCACATCACAACAAGCCCAGGATACTTCATATAGGACATTGACAAAGAGTGTTGTAGAAAGTGGAACAATGTTCCTCTAGATGTAACAACACTCGTCTCATTTAGCAATGTCGAATAAGACCCATTGCTACCCTTGCACTAAAGACCTGAACTCTGTTCTATAACTAACATCATTTCTGTATGTTTAGAAAGTTTATAGAATTCCAGAAGCATCTTGGCTTAGGAAGTGGATGCCACCCCTGCTTTCCAACCTAAATCAATGTAGAATAGAAGCTCCTCCAAACATTGTACATGATGAGTAACCATTATGGTATTTGACATGGCTATGGCACAGTGTTCAGTATCACAACAAGACCAACTTATTCTGTAAAGTAAATAAACAAACAATTGCTGTATCACCTAGAAGAATATTCATTCTAAAATTAATAAGTTTGGCCTCAAGGCCCTACAGCATTTGAAAGACACACCCTTAAGCAGGCCTCCACCCTGCATCAAAAGTTCAACTGATACCCACTTTTGGAAGAAAAAAACAGTAATGTACATCAAACGTGACGCCAAAAATTTCTCTTACTTGACCACCATCAAGACATGATCGCCATCAGACACTATGAGCCAACTCGTAGAGTGGAGTCTCCAGGCCAGTCTGCATATTAAACCCCTCAGTACGGGGAAAGCCAATTGTATAGGAGGAGATTTTCCACCTTTTTTTTCATAGTGCATCTGGTAGATTAGAGGCACCAGAGATGTGTGGTCTTTGAGTTAGCAGCACAACTTCCAATGGATGCCATCAAAGCGACCCTACAAGAGGATTCTGATCTTTAAATTGCTCAGAAAGTGTGCTGTATATTGAGATAAAATATTTGACTTGAAAGCACATTCAACTGCCTTGTATGAATCAACAAATACAGAGTTAGCGTAGATGTTGTTTACTGTTAAGTTGGAACCAACCTTCAGCTGACTCCCCAGTGGATTTTCTAAGGCAAAGAAGGAAATTGTCCATCTTTCTCCAGTAGAGCAGCAGATGGATTCAAACCAGGTGCCTTCACATTGACAGTGCAATTTCTTACTATTACACAACCAGAACTTCAAAAAGCTCTTTTAAAAATATTATAAAAATTATTGTGTAAGTTATTATCTAAGGAAAAAAATGTATAAGCATTTAGTATTTTTGCTTAAATAAGACAGTTGAAATTTTAAGAATGCAGTTTTGGTTTTTCTTTTCTTAATGGTCACTTTGTTCTTTGTTCATATTAGCTGTAAAGCTAATTAGTCTAAGTATTTTATACAAATTATCTGTCAATTAAAACTTTTTGTCATTATTATTCTTAATATGTTGCTTTGTTTTATTTGGTGTGGTCTGCATTCTTCCATTGTTGTTATTGTTGTTATGTGCAGCCAAGTTGCCTGTGACTCATAGTTACCTTGTGTACACGATCCCTAAACCCTGCTCTATCCCTTGCCAATCTTATTGTCTCTAACAAACATATCCCCATTATCCCAGCGACAGAATCAATCTGTCTCATTGTGGGTTTTCCTCTCTTGTACTGTCCCTCCACCCTCCCAAGCATGGCATCCCTCTCCAATGACTGATCCCATCTTGCAACATGTCCAAAGTATGTCAGGCATGTTTGTATCATCTGCATAACACAGATTGTTGATGAGTCTACCTCCAATCCTGATGCCACACTTTTCCTCATAGAGCCCAGCCTCCCAGATAATCTCTGTATTCTTCCATTACATACAAAAAACCTCTATGACTACAAACTAGTTGTGTGTCATTGACTCAGAACTGACCCATAGGTGACCCTTCAGTGGGTTTTCAGAGGCACTTAATAGCTTGTGAGGAGATTGCTCAGCAAAGGAAATGAGAGTATTCATAAGGAGATGAACAAAAATTCAGTTTTTGAACTATTTATACTTACAAAAAAGGATACTGGTCATTCTAATGAATCTCAGGCATGACCCACTTAACATATTAATAAGAATGTTTTTCTCGGTGAAATCTGTAGGCTGGAATAAAAGATCAAACTTGAAGAAAAGAATAGAGAATACTTATAACTACAATAAATGTTAGAAAGTATATCTGGTATAAAGGAGAATAAAATGATAGAATTTTCTCTTAAGAAAATTAAAGAATGCTTCAGGTCACATTAATCATCATTTACATGCCTAAAAGGAACCTGAAGAAAATTATTCAACACTTTAATAAATTTACAACTACATAATATGTTAATGCTTATTTAAGGAGCCATCCTGTCTCCATACTTTTTCAATCTCTATGCAGAACAGATCATTCAGGAGGTTGTACTTGATAAGAAGGAATGTGACATCAAAACTGGGGGAAGTTTCAGTAATAGCCTGTGTTACGCATATGACATAACCTTGCTTGCTGGAACTGAAGAGGACCTGAAGCTTTTGCTGTAAAAGGTCAAGGACTGTAGTCTTCAATATGGGTTGAAACTCAACATCAAGAAAACAAAGATTATCACCACAAGGCAAATTGGCAGCACCATGATATATAGAGAAGAGATTGAGATTGTTAACAATTTCAGCTTGTTTGACTCCACAATCAACACGGTTGGCACCAGCAGACATGGAGTGAAAAGACAAATTGCATTAGGAAACTCCGCTCTCAGGAACTTATCCAGAGGGCTAAAGTGCAACAATGTCAGTCTAGAGACTTAAGTGTGTCTGATCCAGGTCATCATGGTCTTCATAACTGTTTTCTATTAGTTGGAGAGCTGGACAATGACTAAGGATGGCTGAAGGAGAAATGATGCCTTTGAGTTGTGTTGGTGAAGAAGAGTGTTTAACATACCATAGACTGCTAGAGAAAAATCAGATTTGTCCAAGGGAGAGTGAAAACAAGTTTCTCCTTGGAAGCAAGGATTTTGACGTTCCATCTCACATACTTTTGGGGATGTTTCCAAGAGGGATCAGTCCTTGGAGAATATCATGATTAGAGGGCTGGAGGGACAGCATAAGAGAGGAAGATCATGACAGAGATGGATTGACATAATAACAGTTAATAGGGGTAGAGGTCTCAGAAACAGTGAGACTGGCTTGGGATAAGACAGGATTCAAAGCTATTGTGCATAGCTTCATTATGAGTTACAAGTGACTTAATGGTACATAATAATAACAACAACAACTACTTAAGGTTACTAGCCTAAAGATCAATGATTCCAATTTATGAGCTGTTTTGCTGGGAGAAAGAGTAATAGCCTATTCCCCTTAAGATTTATAGCCTTAGAAACCTGATGAAGGGTCACTTGATGGTAAATTAGAATAGACTCAACATCAGTGGGAAATGTATATTTTCTTTTTAGTCACAACAGTTTCTCGGGAAGATTTCAGAATCTCAGACTAAAGAGTGATGTGCTTATTTTATTTTTTTTTATGTTTAAAGAAAACCAAGTAAGTAAAGAAAAAAAAATATTTTCTTACACCATTATGCTTGGTGGTTAAAGAAAAGAACTTCAGTGTGTGTGTAATAGGAGCAGGCCCAGAAAAATTGTGAAGACAAAAAAAAAATTGTACATACATGGGAAATGATAAGCAATGCGTCATATGCAAATTGCTAAGGGGGAAAAAGTGATAAAGTAGAATTTGCATTGAAACTTGAGGTCATTGGTTTCTAATCACATCTGTGTTGGTCATGTCGGATCACATCTAAGTTGGTTCTGAATTTATGACAACTTCATGTACAATAGAAGAAAACATTTTTTTGGCCTTTTGTCAGTCCTGTGATCCCTTCCATTGTTATCCATAGTTATCTGGTTGCATGGTTTTTAAAACTAGGTAACTTTTCTCCCGATTCCATCTTGTTGTTATGTACTATAGAGTCAGAACTGACCCATTGCTAACCCTCTGGCAGATTTTCAGAGGCAGTTAATCTCATAGGAGGAGATGATCGTCTTTTTCCCATGGAGCAACTGGTGGCCTTGAACTCATGCCTGCGAGATTGCAAAGCAGCTTCTTGCCACCAGGCCACCAGAGCTCCTTATGAATCTATGAAATCCATTTTATTTTGCTAAAATCTGTTTGTCATTTTTGTTGTTGCTAAATATTGTTGTTGTTGTTTTTATGTGCCATCGAGTCATTTGCAACTCATAGCGACCCTATGGACAAGAGCCCTGAACACTGTTCTATCCTGTGCCAACCTCGCCATCTCAAACACACTCATTCCCACCACTCCACTCACAGAATCGATCCATCTCATTGAGGGTCTTCCTCTCCTTCGCCGCCCCTCCACTCTCCCAAATATGATGTCCCTCTCCAAGGACCAGTCCCTCCTTGCAACATGCCCAAAGTATGTCAGACAAAGCTTCAGAATCCTTGACTCCAAGGAGTATTCTGGTTTCACCCTCTCCAGGACAAACCTGTTTGTTCTTCTAGCAGTCCATGGTATATTCAACACTCTTCTCCAACACCATAGCTCAAAGGCATCAGTTCTCTTTCTATTAACCCTATTCACTGTCCAACTCTCCGATTCATAGCATGAAATTGCGAAGACTCTAGCCAGGATCAGGTGCACCTTAGTCTCCAGTCTGATGTCGTTGCTCTTCGGTACTCTTGAGAGGTCCCTCACAGCCGACTTTCCAAATGCAATTCATCTCTTGATTTCCTGGCTGCTGTTATCAATCAGTTCTGACTCATAGTGGCTATGTACAACACAGATGGATAATGTTTATTCCTTTACTATTTTGACAACCATTAATACATATCAGTTAGTTGTTATAGCTACTGCGTGAATTTATCCTGTTGAGAGTTTTCCTCTTTCGCATGTTTGTTCTTTTCTTTATGAACCACGAAGTCTCCAGAGCCTGGTTTTCCTGATATGTGTCCAAAGAACATAAGAATTCCCACACTTATATCTCCTAATTAGTATTTTGACTATGTTTTCCCTAAGATAGGGATATTTTTATTATAGTTTTGCTTATAGTTCATACTAAATCTTTGATCTTTATCATTATGTATTTCAAGTCTTATTTTTAGCAAATCAGGTTTCATCACCTGCAGAGTGTGGGTTATTAGTGAATCTTCCTCTAATCCTGATGCACTATTATTTTTTTATATAGTACATATTTCAGTTTACAGATTTAGTAAGGTGAAAGGATATGACTCTAACATACACTTTCTTAATTTTAAACTGCTTTGTATGTCCTTGCTGTATTTCAAAGAACACGTCTTCATTTTCTGTGCAAGTTCCACCTCATAACTCAAAATTCATTGCCATCACGTTGAGACCATCTCATAGCTGGTTTCCACTGAGTCTTCAAAATTTTAAATTGCACAGAAATTTAGTGCACAATTTTCCTTCATGGTGACACTGGTAAATTTTGAACACCAGAGAGGTGCAGCCTTTGAGTTAGCAGCACAACTATCCTAGGGATCAAACTTTCAGAACTCCCTATAGTGACATACTAACCTCAACTGACAGACTGGTGGTGGTTAAACACAATATCATCTGAATGGAAATGAAATTGAATTTCCATACACATAATTGGTGACTTAGTGACAAGAAGCTGCACTGCAATCTCAAAGGCACACAGTTCAAAGCCACCAGCTTTTCTGCAGGAGAAGGATGGGCAGTCTCCTCTTGTATAATTAATAGCTTTTGAAAACCCATCAGAGGGTCAGCTATGGGTTGATTCCAACTCTACAGTATATACAATATCAGCATTACTCAATTATACATAACAACAGCTAATGCTAAAGAATAGGAATTTGAATTTGAGAATTTTTCCAACTTTTGCAGTCCTAAATTGACCAAACATGCATTCAAGATGATGAATGGGACCTGCTAAAGATGAAATCTCTGTGTTCATCATGAACTTTTTCCAAGAGTGTGAAAAGAAAACCTACCAACTGGGAAAAACATTTGGTAATGTCATCTCAGATAAGAATCCCATAATGAAAGCTTATAAAATATTCCTGGGCTTCTACAAGAAAAAGACCAGTAACCCAATTACAAAATGGGCAAAAGACATGCAAAGACATTTCACAGAGGAAGATATTCAAGTAGCCAACATACATATAAAGATGCATTACCCTGAGTGAACTCAGTTCCACTAAGACAAATACAGTATAAAACCATTATTGGAGAATGAGTATGAGGATCCAGGGTGGGAGTAGGGTGGAAATAGAAGGGTGAGGATGGGGAGTAGGTGTTAATCATAGAGTTGCACAATTTGATGGATGGATGAATGAAGGAAATCAGAAGGATCTTTTGTGAAAAACAGTGTATTCAAACTTTGCAAATAAATCAAAAAGAAAAAAAAAGAGGGGAATCCAAAAAAATAAAAATGAATGTCAGAAGAGACAATGAAAATTGCACTAGACCATCATGAAACCAAAACAAAGGGAAGAGATGCTGAAGTAAAAGAGATGAACAGAAGATTTAAAAGTGCACCTCAAGAAATCAAAGGAAATTATCATAATGGTATGTGCAGAGAAATAGAAAAGACAATAGAAAAGAAAGAATTTGCTCACCATTTCTCAAGCTGAAAGAACCATAAAACAAATCCAGGATTCAGATTGCAATACTAACAGATGCTACTGGCAAAGATTTAATGATCCAGGAAGCAACTAATTAGCAGTCTCATGAGAACAAATAATACATGGGGCCATTTTTATAAAAAGAGAAGGATAACTAGTAAAATGAGTATGGGGATCTAAGTGGGGAAAGGGTGGAACAGAGGGGTGAGGGTGGCCGGGGGGAAATCATAGGGTTGCACAATCTGGTCAGTGGATGGAGGAAGAATACTTCAGGCATATTGTGTTGTTAGGTGTTACTGAGTCAACTACAACTCCTAGAAACCTAATGAAAACAGATCTGAATCTTTTCCTACTGTGTGCCACCTTCAAAATCTCTGACACACTCAAACCCTTTGCTACAGTTACTGTTTAAATCCATCTGCTTGATGATCTTCCTTTCCTTTGCCATCTCTCCACCTTGCCAAGGATGATGTTTGTAAAAAGAGGAAGATCTATGTGAGGAATACAATATCTGATCAGCTTTACAAAGGGTAACTGCCCCATCATCAACGACAACACCACCAAACCAATTTCCATAAAATCAGACATGACCCCATGCTCTGCCCCTCTTTGTACTCTTCCCAACACCAATCTTACATTTTAACCTGATCAAAAATGCATTTCAATAGCTAACAGACCACAGCAGAATACAGTCAGGACAGTTTTTGAAATGTGCTTGCAGGCACTTCAGCTTTGAGCTTTGTGGCTTTAGGCTGGTGTTACTAAATTCTCAGCCATGCCAATATTGACTCTCTACCCCACAGTCTTCAGAATAACTTCTGCAAAATGCTCTTAACTCTGGTTCAACACCATAGCAGTTCCAAGGTCTTCTCAGTCTCCTGTGAGGTGTCTGGTTCTCCCTGTGGCTGCTATGACTGTAGCTGCAGTAGGCAGTCTGGCTAGCATATCTCTGGTCCTGAAAGATGTTACATTGTTTTGTTTCTTCATTGCTGCCAGTTAGGTTTCTCTCTTTCTCCCTTTCTACTGCTGGATCCACTCAATTTAACGGTGAGACTAGCCAATTCCCTTGTGAATTAGTGAGCATAGGCCATATCTTTCGTGGATTGGTGAGACTAGTCAATCCCTTTGTGGATAGGCTAACACACACTGTTCACATAGTCCCATTCATCCACATGGCAAAGTAAATTAATGGATTGTTGTTGTTATTAAGTGTCATCTGGTCATGTACAATTCATAACAACCATATGAATAGCCAACCTGAAACTTGCCTTTTTCTGTACCATCCTCATCATCTACATAACACTCAAGTTCATTGCTCAAGGGATCACGTCAATCTAGCTCTCTCATTAAGAGTCTTTGTCTCCTTCACTGAGCCCCTACCTTTCCAAGTATGATGCCTCTCTTCAATGAACATCCTCACCTAGTTATATGCCCAAAGTGTGAAACACTAGTTTGCCATCTTTGTCTCTAAGGAGTACTGCAGCTGCACTTTCCCCAAGATATATCTGTTTGATCACTTAGCAGTTCATGGGAAATTCAGTACTTTTTTCCCAGCACCATAACTCAAAGGCATCAATTCTTCTCCTATCATCTTTATTAATTGTCCAGCCGTGTGAACAGAACAAGGAAACAGTTCATAGTTTAAAATTAAGAACGAAGTGTGTTAATTTTGTATTCTTTCTATCTATATCTAATATCTATCTCTATCTCTGTCTAATCTATAGCTATAGCTATTCAATCTGCATGCTGAGCAATAATGAAAGAAGTTAGACTTTATGAGGAAGACTATGGGATTAGGATTGAAGGAAGACTCGTCATTAACCAGCATCATGCAGATGACACAAATTTGCTTGCTAATAGGGAGAAGGATTTGAGGAATTTGCTATAGAACATCAAAGACTGCAACCTTTGGCATCTCAATATTAAACTCTTCACCACAAGTTGGACAGTCAATATTATGATAGATGGTAAAAGGATTGAAGCTCTTAATTGCTTCATCTTCCTTGGGTCAACAATAAACACCCTTATTACCAGCTGTCAGGAAATCAGGAGACATATTGCATTGGCCAAGTCTGTGTCAGGGACCTCTCCAGAGTGCTGAAGAGCAATGATATCTTTTTTTAAGATGAGGGTGCACCCAATTCAGGTCATGGTCTTCTCAATCAACTTAATAGATAAGTAAATAATTTTGAATAATAAATCCTTAGTACCACAATGCCCCTCTCCAAGGATAGTGTCTACCAACAACATATTAAAAGAGGATGTTCTCTGGAAAGGATTATCACATTTTAACAGATGGAATGTCAGCAAAAGTAAAGAAGACCTTCAGTAAAATGAATTGACACAATTACTGCTGCAATGGACTCAAGATATCAGAGAAGATGAAGATCGCCTAGGATAGTACAGGTTTCAGATTTGGCATTCATAGGGTGGATATGGTACCCAGCGACAACAACAGGGTAGATGGGAACTCAACCACTGAATTACCACCGCTTCTTCAAACCATATTGTTATTAGATACTACTGAATATGTTCTGTCTTAGAAATCCTATGTATGAAACAGAATTAAACACTTCCTTGTCTTCAGCCATCTTGAAACTTTTTGCTATTTGACCTCATTGTGCACTGTTAATCCACCTCATAAAACATAATTTTCAAATTTTATGAAATAATTTTCAGTTAGACATCTCAGGAAAATTATTGAACTCCAGAAGTATAATAAATATGCAAGTAAGAAAACTTGTTTCACTATTTCATCAATGATGGAGCTGTATTAATTCACTCAAGTATTTATTACTTGACATACCAATGCATTGACTGGTACATTCTTGCTATGTGCTAGACATTATATACATGATTATACAGAAAAATACAGAAAATGAATGTCTATATGGGAAAAACCAACAAAACATTTTAATTGTATACTTCCTAAAATTAAAGTATTGACATTCTTAATATCTATCTATATGCACAATCAGAAGTTAAAATTTATTTTCATTATTTTTGAGAGTGGTGAGTATCATCAGAATTCTAAGTATTTTACTGCATGAATTAAGTGTTCCAAGCATTTGCATGTTGAGGAAAGCATCAACTAGAAAAAGCTAAAATAGGGCAAAAAAAATAATAAAACCTTGTTAAACATGTTCTCTAGAGACATTCCCACCACATACTAGATTTTCTAAGAATTTCTAATTTTTGTCTTAGTGATTTTAATTTGCTGTGACTTTAAACGAAACATCAAAATAAAAAATATTTTGCTTGTGAATGTGGTAAATGAGAAAAGAAGGAAACAGTACTAAAGTCAAGATTCTCCAGTCTGAGACACAACATCCTCAAGAGGGGACAAAATGCTTAAAAACATGTACTTTTAAAATCCTGTGAATGTGACATTCACGTTATTTAGGGTATGAAGCTCCTGAAAATTCACTATCTCACTCACAAATAGAAAAATCTCTCTCTTTTTTTTTAAGTTACTGAGAGTACTGGATAGTCTTCATACTTTCACACTCTAAGAGCATCTCAGTAAAGTTCTAGCAATGAACATCGGTTGATTATAGTATTTTGAGGGTTGTTGTTTGCAAAGTTTGAATATTCATGATCTCCATTTTCATGTGAATAAGTAAAAAAAGTGATGCAACTTGGCGAGGGGGAAGGAGAGAGAGGAGATAAAATGTACAGCAATGAATGAATGAAAATCTTACTTTTCTGTAAACTTTTGTTAAAAATCACAATTAAAACTTAAAAAAATGTGATTACAAAAAGGGATGGGGGAAGTGAAAGAGTAAGCAGTTCCTGACACTATAATTCTCTTACATATGTATATTCAAATTTATTTGTGTTATTTCTTAGAACCATTTCCAATGAGAAATGTCCAGAATTACTATTAGACATTCTAGCAGCTAATTAGAGCTAGCTGTTTCTCGAGATTTTGGAGACCATTTCACTATTTACTAAAATCCAAAGATCCTGCAGTCTTGTGCTCACAACTACCCTGTAAAGAACAGATAGTCACTATTACCCTTCCCCACTTTTAAAAGAACTTATAACAGATTCAGTGTTATCAAATGCTTTGTCTATTGTTGGTATGGACCCACAGGTTGGCCTCAGTCCTGAGCATGCTAAGAGGAGGGTATGCTTGAGAAATGACCCTGAGAAGCTGACCTTTAATAAACACTTAGGAATGTGTTGAGGCAACCTAGTGGGTAGGAAGGCATCCAGCCAGCATCTTAATAATTGAGTACATGAACCAAGAAAGGGAGGAAATGAAGCCTTAAGGAATCTGAGTGAAGTTGTGAGATAGTTTCAACAACAGCTAGGGGCTTTATGGAAAAATGAAGTCTAGAGAAGCTTGGGTGGAAGGGTGATTAAGTTCTAATGAAACCCTTTTCCAAAATAAATACTGGGATGTTCATTAGAGATTTAGAAAACAGGGATGGGAGAATCCAGAAACAAGATAGTGTGGAACTTTGTATCTATCTTCTTACTTTGAGGCCATATTTTTTAGTTATAATGCAGCAAATTTCCCAGCAGACAACCCTAATTCACTGCCCTACACACAACAGTAGTTAACACACAAATTTTTCTCACATCTTACATTTTATCTTTACTTGAGGTAATCTTTTCTTTCTGTCTCTTTATAATCCTCTGCTTTTGACATGGGTTTTATTGAAAAAGTGGAAAAGCATGCATTGATGTGCAAAACAGCCCTTGTTTCCACATATTTGAAAAAATCATCAGAACCATTTCTCTATTATTTCTATTATTTCTATTATTTCTGAGATCAAAAGAGTACAATTCATACGGAGTTTTTTTCTCAAGATGTAATACTCATTCAAAAAAATTACCTGTTCTGCTCACTGACTAATCAGATAGAGAGTCTATAAGAATATGCTTCAACGGAGGTATATTTTCATTATATATTGGCACAAATTCAGTGAATTTTGCAGGTCTCTGTAATCTCAGGGATTTTCCCAGTACCAAAATTAATAATAGCTTTCTCAGTAAACAAAAAGAAAATGGTAGATATTTTTGTGACTTTCAACCTTGATTTATACAGTACATTTCATGAAAAGATCTGACAGAACAACTGATGTGCCACAGAAATTGCTGTTGGCAATCATTTAAATAAGTGTGTTTTGGTAACATAGAAACTCATAATATTATAGGAAAATATGTATTTTAAATACTCTGTGTTCTTCCTGGGAGAACTTCACAAATTAACTTAATTAATGCCCTGAGAATACACCTGGAATTAAAAGTGAAATTCAAGAACCCCTTTTCCCCAACAAACAAATCAACTCAGACTGCATTTCATAAAAAGAAACTTTGAAATCAGAACTGAAAGTAGTAATCAATAAATAAAACTCATGTAACTCAATTAGAAAGTAGGCAGAATCATGAAAGATCAGGTATTTTTTTTTTCCATTTATGACACAGGGTTGGGCACTCTGTAGGTACTCATATAAATTGCTGGATAAACTTACTGAATGTACTATTGGATTGATGATGTATCCAGATTATTGTTAGGTGCCATCAAGCCAGATCTAATTATTGGCTGATTTTCCAGTAGGGTTTCAGAGTCAGTAAATCACATCAGAAGAGATTGTCATCATTCTTTGAAAGCTGTTGGAGGATTTGAACCATATGCTTTGGAATGGTTCAAAGGTAGTACAACTCCTTATCACCAGAGCTTCTTGTATACATCCTTACAGATTGGAAAATATATCTTATTGTTGTTGTTAGTTGATATTGATTTAAACTCATGAGGATCTCATGTATGCAAAAATAAAATTATTGCATAGTATGTTCAAATCCATAGGACTTTCTAAAAGAAAATGTTTAGGATTTTCCTCTGAATCAACTCTGGGTGAGTTTAGACCACCAATCTTTCCGATAGTAGACTTAGGCTTAACAGCTTACACTGCTAGCTTCATATATGCATACCTGATTATTTTTGTGTGCTAAATGTCTCCCTCCACTCTGGGAGTGGGCTGGCTAACTGGTGGGATGACCGGCATCTCTATGGCGGCTCTATTTTGGTGGCAGTCAAGGCAAGGGAAGTTTCTGAGGTCCTTTTTGCTGTGTGTTACTGCTCCTTTTTGCCCTTCAAAAGTAGTTGGGCAGCCCAGAGCCCTAAAGTAAGAAGAAGTAAGGGCAGAGCCCTCTCATCATGCTTGGGAGGGTGGAGGGACAGCGCAGGACGGGAAGACCCTCTATGAGGTGGATTGATTCAGTGACAGGGGTAATCGGGATGGGTGTGTCAGAGGCAATGAGATTGGCACAGGATAGAGCAGTGTTTAGGGCTGTTGTACATAGGGTCACTATGAGTTACAAACAACTCGATGGCACATAGCAACAACAACAAGGGCAGAGCCCTGAGGAGCTTGCTCCAGGCAATAGATTAAAATCCGCTAGGGCCCTCGGGCCTGTCTTTAATTGTTTCTGATGAAACATTCTTTTAGGTCATACAGCCGTGGTGTGTCCATTTGCCATACAGAGACAACTTGTGGTCCTTGTGAAGCTGAACACTGTGACACTGACGTGTCAAATGTGATGATGGTTACCTATGGAGACAGTGTTTGGTTGCGCTCCCAGGCTAAAACAAGCTTGGAAGGAGGAGTGGCATCCACTTCTGTAAATAGTTTGCCTGGGGGAAAACCCTATGAACACAGAGAAAGAATGAAAGGCATGCAACTGTCCGGGACTTTCATTCATAGGGTTGCTATGAGTTGCCTTCAACTCGACAGCACTTAACAACAACAAGAAGACATGTTTTAAATTAACTATGTTATTTTAACTTCGTAAAATTGTTTTTAGATTCGTCTAGTGGGTTCCAACTCATAGTAACCTCAAGTACCTCATGCACACAATGAAAGATTGTAAGGTCCTATATTTTCTTCACAATCACTATTATACTTTAGCCCATTCTTTTTGGGAAAAAAATATTTTGCTAATTTTAATGAACATTTACAGAGATTATGGATTTCCTTTCATTCATTGTTGCACTTTTTTCTCTACCCCTCCTTCCGTTCTCTCCTCTCTTTGAAAAACAAAAGATAAACTTCGTTGGTGTACAATCCCCCCACCCCCACCCTGACTCCTTGCTATTGTGAACAAAACCCGATGAACATGGGTGTGCATATACCTGCTTGGATGGCGGTTATGGTCTCTTGAGGGTATATTCTCAGTAGTGGAATTGCTGGGTCAAAGCACCACACCACTTTCCACAGTGGTTGCACCATTTTACAGTTCCACCAACAGTGAATAAGGGTGCCAGTTTCTCCACAACCTCACCAGCATTTGTTCCTTGCTGTTCTGTTAAATTTTGCTATTCTTACTAGCATGAGATGATATCTCATAGCAGTTTTGATTTGTATCTCTCTTAGAACTTAAGCCCATTCTTTTATCTATTGTGGCAAATCATCTCATTGATGGTTTTCCTCTTTTTTATAACTGAGGAAACAGAAGTTCTTAAAAGTTTAGCTGAATAGTGGTAAAATTGAAAAACAAATCCAGATCTCCTAACTCCAAAGATCAAGGTCAGAACCACTCAACTTCACTGAGTTATTTTATTTTCGAAAGTTTTCAATCAATGCTTTTTTTTCTTAGGATCATTAAGTGAAAGAATATTTGTTAATTTTCTTTTAAAATCATATGTAAATAATTATCCTTTGCTTTTATTGTATATCTTCCAGGCACACTACATTAAAAATCACTAGTGGTAAGGCCTGGGGAAAAAAATAGCTAAAGGAGAGAAATCCATGTGCTGCCTAAGCACACTACAGTTTCACAAATACATAAAACCGCACAATTTATTATATTTGACTTTCTCATTATTAGATATATTGAAAAGATTGATAGTCCAAGTTAAGTGTCAGCTCTAGGATATGCTGTCTGTTGTTTAGTCTCAAGCTACCAACTCTATAGTGCACCAAATGATTCATATTATAGACCTTTACAGATGCTAAATATAAAGATGTAGACTTGGCATATTACTCTAATCAGCTTTGGTAAATGCCTTGTCTGCAAGGGGAAGGTACCCTCTAAATGTATCCCTGTGTTGTCTTCACTCTGACTGACTTTCATCACTTAGTTTTATCTTCTGCTTTTGCAGGGATAGTTTCTCTCTCAGAATAATGTGCATGATTTTGTAAATCATAATGAGATCCTCTCTGAGTTATCTATTCTAGTTCTCTTGCCCAGATTGAGACATGAATGTGTCTTTGGCGCAGGTTGACAAAATTGAATGTAAGTGTATGGAGCCAAAACCCAGCGTTTTTGTTCAGAATCTTTAATTCTTAAGAAACTTATGATTGTGTTCAATTTATTCCATTTTTTAGTGAATTTAACGTTATCTCAAAATTTAATTGCAGTGCATTCAACTCCCACTCAGTCATTGCCAGTGGACTGCACTTCCTTGTGGTTTGTTGAACTCAGGGCTTTTGTTTCTTCTTGACTCTTGACTGGAAGTCACCTTTAGTTCATACACATGAGACTATTTAAACAGGGAAGCTGGTTTCTTCACAGCCAGATAGTGACATAAGGCAGATGAAAATCACTCTCAAAAATAAAATTTTTCAAGTGACTTTTAACAGCAGTAAGTTACTCGGTTCAATGCACTGATTCTCAAGAAAAGAATTCAAGGGAACATGAAAATCTGCTGGTAGGAACAATTTAAAGGAGTGTGTTAAGTCACTGGAAATGGCAAACTTCTTTTTACATAAAGTCTCTTCAAACTCACTCATTGCCATTGAGTCAGAACCAACTGAATCTCCAGTAGGTTTTCTGAGAGTAAAATCACGCAAGAGAAGATTTCCACCTTAATTACTAGTTTCATTACTTACATTCTGACTAGGACAATTGCTTACTAAAGAAAGAGGAGTATCAAAAAAAAAAGAAAAAGGCGTATCAAATCTTAACTAACACAGGTACTATCATATTTTAATCACTTTAGTAAATTGATGAGAACCAGCTTCACATTTTAGGTTTTTTTAACTTATTAAATGGAATATTTTTATGTGTCTATAAGCTATTTTTATTTTTCCATTAATTGTTCATATCCTTTCCCATTTTTAATTAATTTCTCTTTTCTTGTTAACGTATGTTATTTGTATATTAAGAATATTATACCAGTCTATTTTTGTCTCATCGCCATAGAGCTGGAACCTATCCCTTGCTGACCCTCCGTTGGGTTTCTGAGACTATAAGCCACATGAGAGAAGATTGTTCATTTTCTTCCTCTGAGCTTAAGGTGTGTTTGAATGGCCAAAGAGGCAGGGCCTTTGGGTTAGCTGTGTAATCCCCATAGATTATGCAAACAGATTTCCCTATTTATCAAAAAGGATATTCAATTTTCTATCTTATATATACTTGTTGCTATGTGGCATCAGGTCGACTACAACTCATAGAAACCCTAAAAAAGTTAAAAATGCTCTGAGCCTTGCCCTAGCCTAAGCCAACCTCATTGTCTCTGACACAACTGAACTCATTGTCACATTCACTGTCTCAATCCAGAGTATTCCTCTCCTGAGCTGACTCTTTACCCTTCCAAGCATGATGTCCTTGCTTCAGAAGATCAAAGACTACATACAGCCTTCAATATGGATTACACCTCAACATGGCAAAAATAAAAGTCTTCATCACTGGACCAATAAGCAAAATCATCACAGTTGGAGAATAAAACTGAAGCTGTTAACCATTTCATTTTACTTGGACTCACAATAAATACCCATGAAGCAGCCAAGAAATTAAAGAATATGTTTCATTGTGAAAATTTGCTGTCAATGAACTCTCTAAAGTGTCAAAAATCAAGGATATGGACCCAATCCAAGCCATAGTGTTTTCCAGTTACTTCTGATGCATCTAAAACATAGTGAATAAGGACAATAAAAGAATCTCTTTGAATTGCAGTGTTGGAAAATAGTAATGTATATCCCATGAACCACCAAAGAATAAAGAAGTCTGTCCTGGAGTAATTGCAACCAGGGTCCTCATCACCAGCAAGAATGGTGAAACATTTTTTCAGGTACTTAGAGCATGTTGTCTAGAGGGACCAATCATTGGATAATGTCATAATTCTTTAAAAGGTAGGGAGTAAGAGAAAAAGGAAGACCCTCAATAAAGCACATTGATGCAGTGACTATTAACAATGAGCTTCAGCTTGTGAGAGGTAGTGAGGATGGTACAGGATAAAGTAAGATTCAGATCTTTTCAAAGAACTGTTATGACTCACAGTAGACTTGATGGAACCTAACAACAACATCAATTATGAGGAAGCTCCTGTGATCTCATCCATGCGAGGTGTTGCCAATAATCCAAATGCTGTATTTTCGTTCCCATATGATTTACAGTTTTATAACACCAAATGGAAAGTCAGCTATGACAAAATACATTTTTCTTTGTTAGGGTCACTGAATGATAGTAGCTCCGAGACTATATCTATGTATTCTTAGTTGGATGATAATAATAAAGATATTTTGAACCAAAATTATATTGCTTTTTTAACAACAAAATAAATATTTAAAACTGAAAATATATGATTCTTTCCAAGAGACTAAAAAGTACACTCAGAAGCTGAGATTTTTTTTAAGCAGAACTCAGTTCTAAATTGCATTTAGAAGGAGTCTACAAAAAAGATGATAGCTCTCTAAGGGAACTCTGGCAGCCTAGTGGCAAGAAGCTGCACTGCAATCCCAGAGGTATGCAGTTTGAATCCACCAGATGCTCTGCTGGAAAAGGGGGGGCAATCTCCTCCTGTACCAGTCAGATCTGATTTGACGGTACACTCACGCACACACACCAAAAAAAAAAAAAAAAAACAAATATTTTTTTTTTAAAAAGATGATAGCTCTGGTAGCTTAGGAGTAAGGAGGTGTGCTGTCAAAAAACACTCAGTCCAAATCTATCAGCAGTTCCATGGAGAAGAATGGGCAATCTCCTCCCTTGTGATATATTGCCTGTGAAAACCTGCTGAAGGCCAGCTATAAGTTGATTGCAACTCTACAGAACATGACAATAACACTAAACATAGAGAGATTGGGGACAAAAAGAAATGAAGAGTGGTCATGCAACTTGTATGTGATATTAAATTTGACCAAGAAAGAAGTAAAAAAAACTACAAAACAACAACAACAAATAAAACACAAAAACCAACCCCCCCATTCATTTATCATCACTATAAATAAAACTTACAATATATATTATTTAGCAGATATTTTTAGAATGGGGGATGTTTCATTTTAATATAACCTTAAATTAAGAATAGCTATGAAAAAGTTACCATTATTTAGTTAATTTTTTTACTTTGCAAATCTAATTTGCCTATCATAATTATTAAAGGATTTGGTGGAAATACATCACATAATATTGAATAACACTACTGTGGTTTTAAGGTTTATTGCTCAAAATTACTTCTTTAGCTATACATTTACTTAGGCATATGGATGAGTTGTTGGTTTTGTTGTTAGGCACTGTTGAGTCAAACATGACTCATAGCTACCCTATGAATGGAAGATCTGAATTATCTTCTATCCTGCACCATCCTCACATGTTGTGACACACCAGAGCCCATTGTAACAGTCACCGTGTCAGTCTACCTCATTGAGGGTCTTTCTCTCCTTTGCTCTCTCTCCATCCTTTCCAGCATCATGGTCTTTTCCAAGGAATAACACCTCCAAGAAATACGTCCAAAGTATGTGAGGTGAAGCCTCATCATTCTTGCCTCCAACACTCTGACTCCACCCTCTCCAAGACCTATCTGTTCATTCTCTAGGCCATCCGTGGGATGTTCAATGTTATTCTCCAACACCATAGCTCAAAAATGTCAATTCTTTGTCATTCTTATTAGTTGTCCAGCTCTCAGATGCAGAGCTAGTAAATCAGGAAGACTATGGCCTAAATCAGATGCATCTTAGTCTTCAAATTTACATTCCTACTCCTCAAAATTTAGAAAGATCCCTGACTGTAGATTTTCCCAGTGCAGTGTGTCTCCTTATTTCCTGACTGCTAGTACCAAAGATGTTACTTGTGAATCCAAGCAAGAGGAAGCTGTTGACAGTTTCAATCTCCTCTTCATCCATCATGACATTACTTACTAGTCCAGTGGTAAAAATCTTTGTTTTCCTGACATTGAGATGCTATCCATAGCAAAGGCTGCATTTCTTGATCTTCTGTAATAAGTTCTTCAAATCCTCCTCACTTTCAGCAAACAAGGTTGTGTCATCTACATAACATAGGTTATTGATGAGTCTCTCTCCAATCTGATGTCACACTCCTCTCTTTAGAGTATCTATTTTCTGGGATAATTTGCTCTGCATACAGATTGAATAGGTATAGAAAAGGAATACAACCCTTGCACACTCCCTTCCCATTTTCAAACCATGCAGTGCTCCCCTGCTCTGCTCACAAAACAGCAGCCTGGTCCAGGTATAGGTTTCTTCATGATCCAATCAAGTGCTTATGATCTTGAATCAATTCTGTCTTACATAATATTGAATCAATTCCATCTGAATTTCATGATCCTCTTAATAAGTTTGAAGCATTGAATACAAATGATAAAAGACCAGATGAGTTGTAGGATAATATCAGCCATAAAGAAAGTGAAAGGTCATTACAAAACAGAGTAGGAGAAAAAAACTCGAAATGAGTGTCAGAAGAGACTTGAAAGATTGCACTGGAGCATCGAGAAGCCAAAATTAAAGGAAAACATGTCGAAGTGAAAGAGCTGAACAGACGATTTCAAAAGGCAGCTAGAGAGGGCAGATCAAAGTATTATACTGGAATATGCAGAGAGTTGGAATTGGAGAATAAAAAGGAAGAATTTGCTCTGCATTTCTCAAGCTGAAAAAAACTGAAAAATGTAAGCCTCATGTCACAATATTGAAAGATGTCACCAGCAATATATTGGATGACCGAGAAAGCATAAAAAAAGATGGAGGGAATACACAGAGTCACTGTACCAGAAAGAATTAATAGATACTGAAAAATTTCAGGAAGTACCATATGCACAGGAACCCATGGTATTGAAGGAGAAAGTAGAAGCTGATTTGAAGGCATTGGAAAAAAAAAAATAAGGCCTCAGGAACTGATGTGATACCAATTGATTTGTGTCAATTAAGAGATGCAGCCTTGGATGCACTCATAAATTTATGCTAAGGAAATTTGGAGGATGGCTGTCTGGCTGATGGATTGGAAGACGTTCGTATTTGTTCCCATTCCCAAGAAAGGTTATCCAACTGAATGTGGAAATTATCAAACAATACTATTGATACCACCTGCAAGCAAAATACAGCTGAAGATGATTTAAAAATGGCTAGAACATTACATACATGGAGAATATCCAGACGTTCAAGCAAGATTTAGAAGAGGCTGCAGCACATCATTGTTGATGTCAGATAGAGTTGGTAAAGGCCAGCTCTACGGCTGTCTGTAGGTGGTCCTTGCTCTTTTTACAACTACTTAATCTAAAGATTAAAATTCTAATTAACCAATATGCTTTAGGAATTTAATATAATATACTAGTAATTGTACATAGGATGGATGGTAAAGAGATTGAGATTGTTCACAGCTTTAGTCTGCTTGGCTCCACAGTCAACACTCCTGGCACCAGCAGCCAGGAAATTAAAAGATGTATTGTGATGGGAAAGTCTGCTGTTAGGGATCTCTCCAAAAATACTGAAGAGCAATGGTGTCTCTCTGGAGACTAAGGTGCATCTGATACAGGTCATGATCTTTTCAATCACTTGTTATGCATCAGAGAACTGGACAATGACTAACTAGGGAGGATAAAAGGAGAATTGATACCTTTAAGCTGTGGTGCTGGAGAAAAGTATTGAGGGTACCATGGACTGCTAAGAAAACAAATTTATCCTGGAGAGGGTCAAACTGGGCTCTTCCTTGGAGGCAAGGATTCTGAGGCTTTGTCTGACATACTTTGGACATGTAAGGAGGAATAGGTCCTTGGATAGGGACATCATGCTTTAGAGGGTGGAGGGACAGCACAGGAGGAGAAGGAGCTCTATGAAGTGGATTGATTCAGTGACTGGGGTAATCGGGATGGGTGTATCAGAGACAATTCAATTGGCACAGGAAAAAAGCAGAGTTTAGGACATAGGATCGCTATGAGTCGTAGGCAACTCAATGACACATAATAAAAACAACATACTAGTCTTTATCTACTCTGATTAACTTCTTACATATTATAAGCATATGTCATTCTTATTCTCTTGCAATTTAAGAAAAATCACTTATTTTTCGTGCATATTATTCAAGGCATAATTTTAGTATTATTGAACAAAAATAATGTTTACTCAAACACTGCTATGCCAAAACAATTGCTGAATTATAATTTCCTTTCCACTCATCCCCACTTCCATTTCAGAATAGGTTTATATTATCTTTATCTTATTGAAGTTTAAAATGATCTTAATTTAGAGAAGAATAACAATTTTTCAATAGTCATTGAAAAATCCAAGGGAGGTAGTAACATAAATGTTGCAAACTATTCTTAACATGATACACTCAGATAAAGATGGAAGATTGAGCACGTTTCCATTTTACTCTCCTCCAAACTATTAAAAAAGAAAGAAGAGAAGAAAAAAGAAGATAAAAGAAAGAAAAGAAAAAAGAAGAGAAGAGAAAGAAAAGAGAAGAAAAGAAAAGAAAAGAAGGTAGACAATGTTTAAACCCAGACAATGCTTTGGTAAACAACTATCAAAATGGAAGAAGAATTATTTTATATATTACTATGGAAAATATTTCTGGTTAATATCAAATAAAATATAAGAGAAAGTTGTGCTAGAAGATTTTATTTAAATTAAAAGAAAATATATACATACATATTTATTTTATATTAAAAGAAGAGCAAAGCACAACTAACAAACAGAATTGAGTAGCAAAGGTTATGGAGGAGACAGAGCAGACAAATAAGTGATTGTAATATAACTTACATTTATGCTTTCAGTTTGACTTTGGACATTATTAAATGTTTTATATAAATAAACACTTAAAATAAAAATCTAAAATTAAAAAAACAGTTTAAAATCTTGAGCATCATTATTAACTAACTGCAACTCATTTCACTATCAATTAAAACTCACTTCTCAGAAGTTAGTATCTGTATTCCTTCTAATAGCAAAAATAAAAGGAAAAGTAGATTATTCAGCAGTAAGGATGTATAACATTCCCCCAACAGAGAAACTGCTGGAAATAACAGAAACAAAATAATAGTAAAATCATCACACTCTTCTTGTGTACCACTGAGTTGGAACCAATTGGTTATAGCTGACCCTACAGTAGGTTTTAGGCAGTAAATTACACAGGAGGAGTTTGCCCATTATTTCACCCTTGGGACAGCTTGGATTCAAACTGCATGCATTTGTTTTTTTCTGGTTTTGTTTTGCTTGTTTTTTCTTCTATAGAAAATACTTATTTTGGCAAAATAATGAACTATAAGAAGGACTTTAAAAAACAAGCAAGCAAACAAACAAACAAACAAAATAAAGAAGAAGAAAGGAAATCAACCCTGTACATTCAGCTACCCAGTCTCCTCAACCACCATGCTCAGCCATTGGACCCTTAACAACTCAATGAAGGAGGAAGTGAGTATGCCCTCACTGTGTCTGTTCAGATGCAGCAGACACCCACATCCCAGAAAACAATGTGGGACTCTAACGATGAGTGTGGCCAGTGCCAGGCATGGCATCAGGGATGTGTCAGGCAACCACTTCTTGCACATATATGGGCAGTACAGTCAAGAGCACACTTCAACCCAACTACATGCCTATGGATTGACGATGTAGCTCCTTACCACCAAATCACTCAAACTCCCTAAAATTAAGATACAAATTCATTTAATGGCTTTCACGTGAAATAATTTACATCCTTCGAAAGCATTTTTATAAGAGTTCCTATCTCACCACATCTTCTCCAACATTTATTATTTGCTGTCTTATTAAACTTTGCCACTGCTACTGGAATGAGATGGTATCTCATTGTGGTTTTGATTTGCATCTCTCTCATTGCCCGTGATTTTGAGTATTTCTTAATATGTCTGTTGGCCATCTGAATATCTACCCCTGTGCAATTCTTTCCATGGCTTTTGCCCATTTTGTAACTGTGTTATCAGTCTTTTTCTTGTGGAGGCCCTGTAGGATTCTATAAACTTTTGCTATGTGGTGAGATAAGAACGTTTTACAATGTTGGGGGAATTGTAAAATAGTACAACCTCTCTGAAAGGCACCAGAATGAGTATGAGAATCCACAGTGGGAGAAGAGTGCTAAGGAGGGGTAGCGGAGGACATGTTAATCATAAGGTTGCACAGTTTGGTGGATGGAGGGAGAAGAGAGTGAGAAATTGGAAATATCTAGTGTGAAAAACAATGCATATCAACTTTGTAAGTAAACCAGTATTAAATTAAAAAAAAATAATAGAAAACATTTGCAATTTCGGAGACAGTCTTAGTTTTCAGAATTCAGAGAAAATGGTGTTATGATATCTACTCAATAGAGGCCATGACATGTCTATGCTTACTGCAATGAACAAGAAATCCTACCATACAAAAGAGTTATCAGGTACAAAACAACAATGGTATTGAGGTTGAAATATGTAGTGTACACAATAGGGAGTTATTCTGCAATATTCGAGAGTGAAAAATTATTTCCGTTTGTAAATATGGAAAATTCCACAGAATATAAGGGAGGAAATTAAACTCTAAGACAATATTTATAAAACTAAGTTTTTAAAAATTTTACACTAATGGAAGGTAACGAAAATTTTTTTTTCTATCCACCTATATATACCTACAGACATGAAAACAGCAGTTAAGAAATCAAAAGACTTCTGTCAAGGACAAAGCTTTTAGTTTAAAAATTAAGGTACATCTGACCCGAGCTACAGTAATTTTAATTGCTTCATATGCTTATGAAAGTTGGATAATTAATAAGCAAAACTAAAAATTGATGCCTCTAAATTCTGATTCTGGCAAAGAATATACCATGGACTGCAAGGAGAACAAACAAAATTGTTTTGAGGAAAGTACAGCCAATATGCTCCTTAAAGACAAGGATAATGAGACTAACTCACATGCTTTGGGTATGCTGTAAGGAGAAATATTACTGGAAAAGTACATTATGCATAAAAAGCAGAGGTTCAGTGGAAAAGAGAGACCGTTAACAGTAATAAAGACATGTGCTAATGCAAAGAGGAGATTTTGAAGATAGGATAGAATCAGACATGACTTCTATCTATTGCACACAAGGTTATTATGAGTCCGAGAAATTGTCACCACTGGTATTGACAAGATCATGATAGATGGAAAAAAAGATTGAAGTTGTCAATTATTTCATCTCACTTGGATCTACAATCAACACTTTTTGCATCTGCAGTTATGAAATAAAAAAGATATATTGCATTTGGAAAGTCAATTGTCAGGGACCTCTTCAAAGTACTGAGGAGCAAGGATCTGAGATTAAAGATAAGGTGCATTTTATCCAACCCATTATTATCTCAATTGCTTGCTATGCATCTGAGAGTTGGACAATGACTAAGGATGACAGAAGAATTGATGTCTTTGAGTTATTGTGCTGGAGAAGAGTGCTTTATATCCATCCCATGGACTGCCAAGAGAACAAATACGTCTGTCTTAGAGAAAGTGAGACCATTTTGCTCCTTAGGAGCAAATATGGTGAAACTTCATCTCATATACTTTAGGTATGTTGTTAAGAGTGCCAGTCCTTGGAGAAGGGTATCTTATTATGATTAAAAAAGTGGAGGGTCAGCTTAAAACAGAAAGATTCACAACAAGATTTATTGACATGATGACTGTAACAATGGGCTCAAGTGTGTCAGAAATGGTAAAGATGTCACAGGATAGGAAAAGATTCAGGATACAGCAGGGTTCAGATCCATTGTTCATAATGTTCATGTCACATTACAGTAAAGTGGGCTCCACTGCATATAACAATAGCCACACATACAGAGATACACAATATTACTTTATTTACAATAAATAGTAGTAAAATTTAGCAGTAATTACTGAGCATTTTAATATGATCTGGATAGTGGGTTAGAGAAATACAAGAGAGAAATAAAATTTATTTTTATATTTTATTCAGAAGTTTTTACTTTTGGATCAGTCATAAGCAATATATATATACAAACACACACATATATATATATAGATATATATATATATAAACACACACACACACACACACACATATTTACAAGGGTTGTTTTTGTTCTTATGTGCCATTGAGTGAACTACAAGCAATAGTAACCCTATAATAATGGCCATGAACACTGCCCAATCCTCTACGAACCTCACTGTCTCTGACACACCTGACCCCATTGTCACTTTATCAATCCATTTCATCCTAAGTCTTCCTCTCCTGTGCTGATCCAAGCATGATATCCTTCTCCGTGGGATTGTTTCTCCTCAAGACATGCCCAAAATATGTGAGATGGAGCTTCAAAATCATTGCCTCTAGAGAGCAAGATGGTTTCACTCTCTCTAGGTCAGATTATTTGTTCTCTTGGCAGTCCATGGTATGTTCAATACTCTTGAAAGGGTAAGCAGAGACAAATGTAGAATAAAGTAGCCAAAATAAAAACATTATTGCAACCTAGTGGGAAAAGAGTTGCATGGTCAATTCAAAAGCAGGCAGTTCAAATGCACTAGCTATTTTGCAGGAGAAAGGTAAGAAATCTCCTGCTTTGTGATTCATAGTCACTAAAACTCTCTAAAGGTCAAGCTGTAAGTCAGTAGTGAACTCTGCAGCAGTGAGTAACTGAGGGATAAGAATTATAAACGGAGTCAAGATAATCTTCTAGAGCAACTGAATTAAAAGAAAAGATAGATGAGCAATCTAGAGTAAGAACAAGAATATTCATGACTAATTCATTTGATTAAGAATTTCAGAAATGCAAAAAAGGAAAATAAAGTAGGAGAAATAGAATTCATTTTTAATATTTCTCATCTATAAAGGGAGATCTCAGGTGAGAGTAAGTTTTGATAGTTCTTTATGGGAAAGTATTTTAAAACAGAATAAAAAATTATATTTTGGTTTTTAATTAGATAGTATTCACTCAAGGTAGACATAAAAGTGAGAAAAATTATCCTAATACATTTTCTATATCAGTATGGAACAGGATAACCATAGCTACAAAATTTATGGTTTAGATTAGAGAGCTCATGAATGATTTTGTACTTCTAAAATAAAAGTAATATATATTATATGTAAATATCTATATAAATACAAAAAAGAAATAGTGAGCAACATTATTTAGCTGTCATTAAAAATATGCTAGTGCTGAAGGAGCAAAAAGAGATGTGTTAGTTTTCTTTAAATCTTTTTTGTCATCGTTGTTGCTAGATGCCATTGACTCAGTAAGACTCACAGCAATCCTACGAACAACAGATACAAACCCTGCCTTTTCCTGTGCCATCCTTATCCTTTCTGACATACTAGAACAGAGTGCCACAGTCACTAATGTCCATCCATCTGGTTGAGAGTCTTTCTCTCTTTCACTGACCCTCCATTTTTCCAAGCAAGATGTCTCTTTCCAAGATTCTCCTAACAATATACCCACAATAGGTGAGATGAAGCTTTGTCGCCAAGGAGTACTACGGATGCACTCTTTTTCAAAATATATCTGTTCATTATTTTGTGATATTCAGTACTCTGACAACACAACTCAAAAACATCAATTCTTCTGTCATCTTTTTTCATCGCCTAGCTCTCAACTGCAAAGGAAGTGATTGGAAAAAAACCCATACCTGAACAAGGCATCTTCTAACTGATATCACCATTCTTTATAAACTTGGAGAGGCATCTAACTGCAAACTTTCCCAAGGCAATTTTGTCTCCAGATCTCCTAACTGCTGGTTCTAAATGTGCTGCTTGAGGAGCAAAAATGAATTTGATTTTTTTTATATTTTCTTCCT
>NW_006399835.1:7115194-7135122 GCF_000299155.1 Elephantulus edwardii | reverse complement strand
ATGCAAATTAAAACAACTATGAGATATCATTTCACCCCAGTCAAAATAGCAAAATTTAACAGAACAGCAAGCAACAAATGCTGGCGAGGTTGTGGAGAAAAAGGGGCTTTTTAAAGGTATATACTACTTAAATGTATGTTTAGTGCTATTTATATGTATATGTATAAATTCACTGCCATCCTGTCAGTTCTTACTCATGGTGGTCCTCCATTGCCTTTCTAAAGCTATAAATATTTACCATAGATGACAGCCAGTATTTTCCCAAACAGTATCTCGTGCATTTGAAATGCCAACTCCTTGAAATAGGAGTGATACATCACTTACCATGAATAATAGCCTGATACATCACTTACTGTGCCACGCGAGTCCATGTCCCTTCCTCTTCCTAACCCTAACCCTAACCCTAAGCCTAACCCTAAGCCTAACCCTCTAACCCAACCCTAACCCTAACCCTAAGCCTAACCCTGACCCTGACCCTAAACCTAACTCTAACACTAAACCTAACCCTCTAACCCTAACCCTAATCCTAATCCTTCTGTCTTCCTTTAATGCTTCCAGAGTCATTCACTATTCTGTCCATAGCATCTGTAAGTATTTCAACTTAAAGCTTAAATTTGTTCTTTAGTTCCTTTAGCTTAAGAAATCCCAAGCAAGTTTGAGTCTTTTTTATTTTCCAACTCCATCTCTTTGCACATTCACTATAATAATCTGTTTTGTCTTCAAGAGCTTCCCTTTGAAATCTTCTTTTTAGCTCCTTAACTTCCTTCTTTCTACCTTTTGCTTTGGCTTCTTGGCACACTAATGTAATAATTTGAGTTTTTTCTTACGTTCAAAATCTGGAAAGGAGATCATCACAGCTGTGTCATATCTCTATACTTTTTTTAGTCTGTATGTGAGCTTCATTCAGAAGGCTGAGATTTGCATAGCATCAGGATTGGAGGAAGACACATCAAGAGCCTGTAATTTGCAGAAAATACAGCTTTTCTTGCCAAAACTGAACAAGATCTTAAACAGTTGCTGCAGAAAGTCAAGGAGTGTAGTCTTCAATATTGTTTGAAGCTCAACATCAAGAAGACAAAGATTCTCACCATTGGAACAATTAGTAGCCCCATGACAGATGGAGAAGAGATTGAAGTTGTTACAAATTTCAGCTTGCTTAGCTCCAAATTCAACAGTCTTGGAACCAGCAGACAGAAAATAAAAATACAGATTGTATTAAGGATGTCTGTTGTTGGGAACATCTACAAAGTGCTAGAGATTAATGATGTCAATGTAGGGACTAAAGTGTGCCTGATCCAGGCAAAATCTTCACAATTGCGTGTTATGTCCCCAGAAGTCTGGACAATAACTAAGGATAATTGAAGAAAAATTGATGTCTTTGTGTTGTGGTACTGGAGAAGAGTATTGAACGTACCCTAGACCTTCAAGAGAACTAACAGGTCTGTCTTAGGGTGAAATTAAGTTTCTCCTTGGAGGCAAGGATTTTTGAAGCTCTATCTTATGTACTTTGGGCATGTTGTAAAGAGGGACCAGTCCTTAGAGAAGCACATCATGCTTGGAAAGGTGTAGGGACAGCACTGAAGAGGAAGTTAACCCCAGATGAGATGGATTGACACAGTAACTGGGCTAATGGGAGAAGGTAATGTCTGAGACTGGCTCAGGATAGACCAGGGTTCAGAGCTATTTTATTTGAGGTGCCTAACAGTTGGAATCAACCTTATAGCACATAAAAACAACAATAACAACAATATATTTTGCTTTTTTGCTCGTTTATTCACATCAATATTTTTTAATCAGAATGTCATACTTTTACCCCTATCCTATGAAATTACATTTCTTTTTCTAATGTTGCTACATTCTCAATTTTCAAGCACTGTTTTGTAAATATCAAATTGTTGTAATTAACATAACTCATTATAGTTTTCATTCATAAAGTTTTACCTTTAACAATAAAACTTTTAAAAATAATTTTAATCTATATATCTTTGTTCTCTTAATAAACATTATAAACTCTAAGAAAAGGCATTCTGATGCATATAAGCACTCAATAAGCATGGGTTTTATTTATTTTTTTATTTATATTATTTTGCGTATGTGTACCATCAAATCAGATCTGACTCGTACAGGAGGAGATTTTTCCTCCTTTTCCATCAGAGCATCTGGTGGATTCGAACCGTGTACCTCTAGGATTGCAGTGCAGCTTCTTGCCACTAGGCCACCAGAGCTCGCCAGGTTTTATTTTTATAATATGATATAATATATATTGTACAATATGGAAGATAGATGATATATAATATGTAATAAATATACAACTGCATTAAATAAAATAATGCAGCATGGTCCCTTTCAGAATTCAAGTTATAAAAGGAAAAAGTATTTACTTGAAATTTATATTGAAAGTTAAACTTGATTCTAAATAAACAAAGAGCAGAATGCATGGCACCGAGATGTTAGAGGAACAAAGCTTGGCTCTTAAAATTCTGAAAATTTGCTTCCATCTGTCCAACTAGGATATTGATGATGTCAATTGAAACTGATAAGTCTTTTCCAAGGACACATAACATAAACACTACCAGTGTGGATGGAGAAATGGGGGATAAATTGTCCAGATAATTTAAGTTTTGGAAAAAAAATAGGAATATAGCTGAATACAAACACTGAAGACTCCAATCCAAAAGAAGTGAAGGCTACTAAAGAAGGAGAGCTGTGTAAGCAGTCTGTTTATAAAGGAAAATAAATTTAATGCAGACACACTTAATGTATGTGAGCTGACTGTGACAGCATGACTACTGTATAAAAGAGGCAAATTATAAAATGTAACACATATTGCTACATTCTGCATAAGAAATGAAAGCCCTTTTCCAGGTACTTTTCAGTAAAACATTCCTATTGCCATCAATACAAGGTATTGGGAGATTGTAAGTACCTTATTGTTGCAGTAAACCCACTGGAAAAGGACCAAAGTACCATGTGTTTTCTGTTGTACAGAATGAGGGAAATAATTTAATATGACTTTCTGTCACCCATAAAGCATAAGAAGAAAAATAACATTAAAATGCTTTTCTTTAATAGTCACAGGCAAAAGAAAAAGTAAAAAGCATGAGCTTTATGTCTTTACCCTGAAGTTGACCTCAGACTGGTATGCTAATTGGAAATTATTGCATTATTAAGATCATGATTAGTCATCTAGTGGTGCATAATAGAAATTCCATAAGTAGATTGCTTCAGCAAATAGAAATTTATTTTCTTACAATTTATTAGGCTAGCAGTCTGAACTGAGGGTATCAGCTCTAGAACTACTTTGCTTCCTTTCAACATTTGTGAGCTTGACACTACTTAAAGATGTCCATGTGTCTTGATATAAGTCCCCTCCCAACCCCAATTATAGGAGGTTCTCAGTGAGGGGACCATGGGTCTAAAGGATGCAACCAACACCAAACTCTCCTTTCTTTATACTGATGAAGTCTCTTTCTTCTAAGTTTATCCTACCTCCTTTTCCCTCTTGTTGCTGTTATGTGCCATTGACTTGCCTGAGACTCATAGTGACCCTAAGTACAACAGCCCTAAAGCCTGATCTATCCTGAACCAGTCTCATTGTCTCAGATACACCCACCCCTATTATCCTAGTTACTGTGTCAATCCATCTCATCTGGGGTCTTCCTCTCTTGCACTATCCCTCTAACTTTCCAAGAGTTTTGTCCTTCTCCAAGGACTGGTACCTCCTGGTAACACACCTGAAGTATTTGAAATGGAACAGCTTGGTTTCACCCTCTCTAAGACAGACCTGTTTACACTCTTGGAGGTTGACAGTATATCACTACTCATCTCCAGCTCCACAACTCCAAGGCAGAGATTCTTCTTCTTCCATACTTAGTCATTATCAAACTCTCTGGTGACTAGCAAGTAAATGCAAAGTCCATGGCTTAAATCAGCCACACATAAATCTCCAGACTGACATCATTACTCTTTAGCACTTTGGAGAGGTTCCTTATAGCAGATTTGCATAATGTAATCTGTCTTTTGATTTCCTGACTGCTGGCACCAAGAGTGTTGATTGTGTAGCCAATCAAGCTGAAATTGTTAACAATCTCAATCTTTTCTCCATCCATTATGGTACTGACAATTGGCCTAGCAGTGAGAAACTTTTGTTTTCTTGATGTTGATATTCAATCCATATTGAAGACTACAGACCTTGACTTTCTGCAGCAGACACTTTGCATCCTCCTCAGTTTTGACAAGCAATGCTGTGTTATCTGAATAATGCAAGTTATTTATCATTCTTTCTACAATTCTGATCACATTCCTTCTCATAAAGTCCAAATTCCTGAATGATCTCTTCTGCATACAGATTGGAATAGTATGGAGACAGGGTGCATCCCTGACACAGTCCTTTCCTGATTTTGAATCCTGCAGTGTCTCTTTGCTCTGTTCTGAGGACTGATTCCTGGTCTGATTATAGCTTTCACATGAGCACAATTAAATATTCTGGGATGCCCATTCTTCTCAGATTAGCCATAATTTGTTGTAATCCACATAGTCAAATGCCTTTGCATAGTCAATGCAACATATTCGTCTAGTACTCTTTTAAAAAAAAACAACAAACAAACTATGTTTCTTTTTCTTTTTGTGTACCATAGAGTTGGATCTGACTGGCACAGGAGGAGATTGTCCCTCCTTTTCCAGCAAAGCATTTGATGGATTCAAACTGTGCACCTTTGGTATTGCAGTGAAGCTTTTTGCCAGTAGGTCACCAGAGCTCCACCTCTGGTACTCTTTATTTTCAGCCAAGATCCATCTGACACTAACAATAATGTCTCTAGTGTCACATCCTCTTCTAAAAATGGCTTGTATTTCTAGTAGTTCTCTGTGAATGTACCATTCCAGTCATTTTTAGATAATTTATAGTAGGATTTTGCTTGCATATGATATTACTGATATTATTTAATAATTCCAACACTTTGCTGGTCCACTTTTTTGAGGGGGGGGCGGGGGAATGTGAATAAATGTAGATCTCTTCCAATTAGTTGACCAGGAATTGTCCTCCAGATTTATTGGCATATCCTGGTGAGCACATCTCGGACAAAAACTGTTTGTTGAAATCGGTCAATTGGTATCTCATCAATTCCTGGAGCCTTGTTTTTGCCAATTCTATCAGAGCAGCTTGAACTTCCTCCTTTATCACCATGACCTCTTGATCAAATGTTGTTTCATGAGCTTCTGTCTCATCCAAATATTTTTTTGATACAATGACTTTGTATATTACTTCCATCTTCTTTTAATGATTCCTGAATCATTTAATATTCTGCCCATAACACCCTTAAGTATTTCAACTCTAAACTTGTATTTGTTCTTCAGTTCCTTCAACTTAAGAAATGCTGAGTGAATATCATCATTTTGATTTTTGGACTCCAGTTCTTTGCCTGTTTCATTATAATACTTTACTTTGTCTTAGAGCACTGCTCTTTGAAATCTTCTGTTCAGCTCCTTAACTTCTTGCTTTCTTCCCTTTGCTTTGGCTTCTCTGTGCCCTCGTGCAATATTCAGAGTCTCTTCTGACATCCATCTCGGTCTCTTATTTTTCCTGTCTTTGTAATGAGCTTTGCCTTTTGCAAGATAAAAAGTGTGAGTCAAACACATTCCAAAGAATTAAAGATAATTTTTTTCTGTCAAAATTCTTCCCCCTATAATGACTAAAATCAACAACTACTTTTAGTTTAGTTTAGATTTGAACATTCTGTTTTTCAAAATATTGTGTTTCCTAGGACCACCCTATACTTGAGTGTGCTATACTTTAAAACAATGCTTAATGGTGTGACTTGCAAAAGAGGAAGATGAGAGCAAGAGTTTGACCTGAGCCATAATCTTTTATAAAACAATAATGCAAAATATATCCCACATTGATCCTATAACATTAACGTATAAAAATAAACAACAACTCTGCCATAGACATAGAACCAACTCACTACTGACTCTCCATCTACCTTTCTGAGGTTGCTTGCACAGAAGTATATTGCCCATATTTCTCAGCTAATCAGTACCAGTCTTTGTGCTGGCAGTACAACTCTTTAACCATTATGTCACCAGAGCTCCCTTACTCACTTTTAGAAATCAGGATTTAAAACAGATATGCCTTAGTGAAGATATATTCTATTAGAACAACTATACAAAACTGAGAATCATGGTCTAGACAAACTGAAACATATTTTGAAGTACACAATTAGACCCATCACAGAACGCACAAAAATATAATCAAAATGAGATTACAGTTTGTCAAAGAGTGTAACTACATTATTATTGATCATGTCACCTGCTAAGCATCAGAGAACTGGACAATAAGTATGACAAAAAGTAATTGGTGTTTTTGAACTCTGGTGTTTGAGAAAAGTGCTGAATATTCCATGGAATGACAAAAGCACAAACAGATATATCTTGGAGACTGTGCAGCCAGAGAGCTTCTTAGAGGTAAAAAATAATAAAGCTTCATCTCACATACTTTGGCATATTGCTAGCAGAGTCTCTTCTATGCTTGGAAAGGCAGATGGTCAGCAAAGGACAGGAAGACTCTTTAACCATATGAACTGACACAGAGACTTCAGCAATGCACTTCAGTGTGTCAAAGACTGTGAGGATGGCACAGGATATGTCAGGATTCAGATATGTTGTTTGTTCATAGCATCACTATGGGTCATGCTCAATTTGACAACACTTAACCACAATAATACTCTGATACTTATCAATGCTAATTCATCTATATCAATTTTGAGTTTCTGATGATTAATTTTTAACAAATGTCAAAAGTCAAGAAAGCCAACTATGTAGAAACAATAAGAGCAGTAATTCTTTATAATGAGAAAGGAGTCAACAACAACAACAAAAATAAGAATTCTAATGTTGTCAGGTGCTGTTGCATGCAGCTCTTTCATAACAACTCTATGAATAGCATATCTGCTATATATAGATATAGATGATAGATAGATAGATAGATAGATGACAGATAATCTGTCCTACCTGTGCTAGCCTCACACTTCTTGATATATTAGAGACCATTGCAGCAGCTGCCATGTCAATTCACCTTGTTGAAAGTCTTCCTCTCCTTTACCAACCATCCACTTTTCTGAGCATCTATCTACCTTTCTGAAAAAGCTATTCTCCGAAGAGGGATATGATGCTAGGAAGAATCCTAATAGAATCATGCAAATAACATGGAAAACTGTTCAGAAGACAATTCCATCCTTGTCTCTGTAAAATAAGAAAAAGTAAATATAACTGTTAACTGTAAACATAGAGTCATTAATCATATTTAATGCCTTTGAAATGTAATTAATCCCATTATTTCAGTGTCAGAGATTGCAAATCTGTTTAGAATTTTTTGCCATATGTAAGTACAATATAGAAGACTTCTCCTATTACACTTAAGGCCACAATGAGTCAGAAATGTCAGTGGTCACTAAGAACAGTAACCAATTACACTCTTTAGAGACACCTAAAGGAGAATTACCCTCCTAATTGGACACTAAAATACCTTTATTACAAGAGTTTCTTTACTTCTGCTGTTTAGTTAATAAGCTAAATGTCAGTAGACAAAAAATGACGCTCTTTCATATACTAAATGAGCAAGTTCATTAAGCTGGGACAAAGGGTGGAAAGTCCATGCTGAAATTAAGCAGTGAGGTCAGGGAAATTCCTTTCAACATAGTTCCAAGACATTAAAATAAGTGTCTTGGTAAGATCCATATGCAATAAAAACTCTCAACTTGTCCTAGAATGAAGTAACTGAAGAATAAAGTCAACCCTTGAGATGTAATACTTAAAGATACTATGGACAGAATATTGAATGATTCAGGAAGTATCAAAAGAATACAGATGTGCAAAGTCACTGTACCAAAAAAGAATTGGCTGGCACAGAAAAAAATTCATGGAGTAGCATATGATCAAGAACAAGTGGTAATAAATGAGAAAGTTCAAATTGTTCTGAAGGAATTAGGAAAAAATAAAGACTCATAAATGATGAAATACCAATTGACATATTTCAACAAATAGATGAAGTCCTAGATGTGCTCATCAGGTTGTACCAAGAAATATGGAGGATATATACCTGGCCAACTGGCTGGAGGAGATCCATATTTACTTCCATTCCCCCCAAAAGGTGATCTTCAGAAAGCTAATCGTAGAAATTTCATATGACACATTATTCTACTTTTAGGAATGTACTCTGAGGAAAATAGAAATGAGACATAAATGGAGATTTATATAGTGATGTTCATAGCAGCATTATTCCCAATAAAGAGAATATAGAAATAGCCCAAAAATCCAACAACAAATGAATGGGTTGGTACATTGACATGATGGAATACTATGCAGCATTCGTAAGTAAAAATTCTGAAAAATGCTATATAACATTGGAGAGGTTAGAGGGCATAATGCTGAGTGAAATAACTCAACCTCATAAGGACAAATATTGCATAAAACTAGTATTGTAAAAATAGAAGGATAATTACCAAGGTATGTACAAAAGTCCCAAAGGATATATGGAGGTGGTAAGGGGCAAATGGTGGGGAGGGAAGAAATTATGAGGTCACAGAGTTTTGTGGGTATAGAGAGGAGAAGAAACTGGAAAGGTCGTCCCTACCTAAAAGATCCAGTAGGAACTTGAAAAGAGAGGTCACAGATCAATGGGGATTAATTTTATAAAACACAGTGTATAGGAATGATTACATGAAGTAATGTGAATGAAGGAATGTGTGAAATACTATGTATACTAATTTTGTATGCAAATCAACATAAAATAAAAATAAAAATGTTTCTTTAAAGAAAAACCCTGTGTTTTAACAGTGTGGAAATTATCAAACAATACCACTGATACTACATTTCAACAAAATCTTGCTGAGAACAGTACATCAACAGAGAACTACCAAAACTATAAGCTGGGTTTAAGAGGCTGTGGCAATAGGGATATCATTGTCAAGTCAGATGATCTTGGTTGAAAGCAGAGAGTACCCAAAAGATGACTGTTTGTGTTTTATTGATTATGCGAAAGTATTTGTGTGGATTAGACCAAATTATTACTAATATTAGGATGGGAATCCAGAACACTTGATTGTGCTCGTGTAAAATATATATTTAGACCATGAAGCTGTTCGCTGAATAGCAAGAGAACATTACATGGTTCAAAATTAAGAAAAATGTGCATCAGGGATGCATATTTTTTCCATACCTTTTTAATCTATATGCAAAACAGATCACTCAGGATGCCGGACTTTATGAAAAAATTGTAGCATAAGGATTAAAAGAAGATTCACTAAAAACCTACATAATGCAATTGACACAATCTTGCTAAATGAAACTGGAGAGAAGTTGAAGTGTTTGCTGCACAATGCCAAGGACTGCAGTATCCAATACAGAATATGAAGATTGAGGTTGTTAACAGTTCACTTTTGTTCATATCCAAAATCAACACACTTAGTATCAGCAGTCAGGAAATCAAAAGATATTGTTATGTGCTGTCGAGTCGCTTGTGACTCATAGCTACCCTATGTACAACAGCGCTAAACTCTGCTCTGTCCTGTGCCAATTGCACTGTCTCTGACACTCCCATCCTGATTAACCCAGTCACTGAATCAATCCACCTCCTAGAGGGCCTTCTCTTCCTGTGCTGTCCCTCTACTCTCCCAAGCATGATGACCCTCTCCAAGGTCTGGTCCCTTCTTGCAACATGTCCAAAGTGTGTCAGACAAAGCCTCAGAATCCTTGCCTCCAAGGAGTACTCTGGTTTAACCCTCTCCAGGTTCAACCTATTTGTTTTGTTAGCAGTCCATGGTACACTCAATACTCTTCTCCAGCACCACAGCTGAAAGGCATCAATTCTCCATCTATCCTCCCTAGTCATTGTCCAACTCTTGGACACATAACAAGTGATAGCAAAGACCATGTCCTGTATCAAACGCACCTTAGTCTCCAGAGAGACACCATTGCTCTTCAGTACTTTGGAGAGGTCCCTAACAGCAGACATTCCCATTGCAATATGTCTTAATTTCCTGGCTGCTGTTACCAAGAATGTTGACTGTGGAGCCAAGCCAACTAAAGCTATGAACAATCTCAATCTCTTCACCATCTATCCTGATGCTGCCATTTGGTCCAGTCGTGAGAATCTTTGTGTTCTTGACATTGAGCCTCAATCCATATTAAAGGCTGAAATACTTGACCCTCTGCAGCAAGCGCTTCAGGGCCTCCTCAGTTTCAGCAAGGAGGGTTGTGTCAATTGTGTAATGCAGATTGTATATAGATCTTCCACCAATCCTGACACCACATTTTTTCTCATAGAGCCCAGCCTCCTGGATAATCTATTCTGCATACAGGTTGAAAAGGTGTGGAGACAGGACACATCCCTGGCATATGCCCTTTCTATTTTGAACCATGCAGTGTTTCCTTTCTGTTCTAATGACTGCCTCTTGGTCCATGTATAGGTTTTGTATTAACACGATCAAGTCTTCTGGGGTTCCCATTCTTCTCAGAGTGAACTACAGTTTGCTGTGATCCACACAGTCAAATGCCTTTGCATAGTCAATGAAACACAGGTAGACATAACTCTGGTATGCTCTACTTTCAGACAAGATCCATCTAACATCAGCTATAATGTCCCTAGTATCACGGACCCTTCTAAACCCAGCCTGGACCTCTGGAAGTTCTCTGCTGATGTGCTATTCCAGTCCTTTTTTATAATCTTTAGCAGAATCTGGCTTGCATGTGAAATCAATGATATTGTTTTATAGTTTCCACACTCTGTTGGGTCACCCTTCTTTGAAATGGGAACAAATAGATTGCTTCCAGTCAGTTAAGCAAGTGGTTGTTCTCCACATTTCTTGGCACAACTAGGTGAGCACCTCCAGGTTGGCATCTGTTAGTTGAAATGTGTCAATTGGTATACCATTTATTCCTGGGACCTTATTTTTTTCTATTTCCTTCAAAGCAGCTTGAAGTTCTTCCTTCATTACCTTAGACTCTTGCTCATATATTGTTTCATTAAAGTCTTGTGTGTCTGCCAATTCCTTTCGATACAGTGACTCAGTATATAATTTCCATCTTCTTTTAATACTTCCTGGATAATTTAATATTCTGCCTAAAGCCTCCTTGATTATGGCAACTCAAGGTTTGAGTTTGTTCTTCAGTTCCTTGAGCTTAAGAAATGCCACGTGAGTTCAGCCCTTTTGATTTTCTGACTCCAGCTCCTTGCACATTAATATATCCAAATTGGATTAGGAAAATATGCTGTCAAGGACCTTCCCAGAGCACTTAAAAGCAGTCATGTCAGTCAGACTAGAGACTAAGTCGTACCTGATCAAGCCATGTCTACCTCAAATACTTGCTATGTATCAGAGAGCTGGATGAAGAGTATTTTGGAGAATATTAAACATAACATGAATTGCTGAGATAACAAACCGGTCTGTCCTGGAGATTTTGAAACTCCATCTCATATAATTTGGGCATGTTCCTAGGAAGAACTAGTTCTTAGAGAAGGGTAGTGGATCAGCACAGGAAAGAAAGACCCTGAATGAGATGGATTGACATAGTGACTGGCAATGGGAACAGATGTGTCAGAGATGGTGAGGCTGACTCACAATGAGATAAGTTTCAGAGTTACTGTTCATAGTCTTACTATGAGTCATAGTTCACTCAATGTCACATAAAAAGACTTCCATTATGTTTTGTTTGTTCTTTATCTCTGATCTTCACAGTTGTATTTATCATAAATTTTCTTATTCCTTCACAGCCAACTCTTCAGTGTATATTATAAACCAAATTTTCCACAATTCATACTTATTTTTCTGGTTTTAAAAATTAAGTGTGATAGTCCATTATATAAAAATAGGCAATCTCCTCTCATTCTACTTTCAGCCTCAGAAACCCAATGAGTTGGACCTGATTTAGCAGCAACTGGTGAGCCAATTGCAACAGCTTAAATATTCCCTCTAAATAAAATCAGATATTTGTGTATTATATTTCAAGTATATCACAAATATGAATGATATTGGGATAGGAAGTAGGTGTTATTCCATTAAACATGTCACTTTGCATCTCTCATGCTAAGAATTGCTTCAGCAAGTTCTAGGATCTTGAATAAATTGTCCCTAAACTTTTAAATAATGATAATGCCATAATCAGATATTATTAAGTATAATAATGAGATTAGAAAAATGAGGCTTAATGAAGTTAACAGGCTAAAATATCAAAGCAATAATTCTTTGACAACATCAATAGAACTCATATTCCTTTTATTAAGTTTGTCGCTTTTGAATTACAACACAAGGAAAAAAACCCACTAAGCCATGTAGCCTCAAAATGCACCTATTATAATGGAAGTTCTCGGTATATTTCTAAAAGCAATCGTGATGTTGTTATGTGTCACCGAGTCTCTTTGCAAATCATAGCATGTACATCAGCCCTATACCCTGCTCTACCCTGTGCCAATCTTATTGTTTCTGACATACCTATCCCCATTACTCCAGTCACTGAATCAATCCATCTCATTAATGGTCTTCTCTTGTGCTATGACTTCACTCTCTCAAGCATGACATCTTTCTCCTTGAAACATGTCCAGAATATGTCAGACAGAGATTCAGAATCCTTGCCTCCAAGTGGTAGCCTGGATTCACCCTCTTTAAGATGAACCTGCTGTTCTCCTAGCAGTCCATAGTATATTCAATACTCTTTCCCAACACCACAGCTCAAAGGTATCAATTCTCCTTCTATCATCCCTAGTCATTATCCAGCTTTCTGATGCATGGCAAGTAATTGCAAAGGCCATGGTCTGAATCAGACGTACCTTAGTCTCCAGATGGACACTGTTGCTCCTCAGTACCTTGGAGAGGTCTCTGACAGCAGACTTTCCCAATGCAATTAATCTTTTAATATCCTGGCTACTATTACCAAGACTGTTGATTGTGAAGCCAAGCAAACTGAAGCGGTTAACAGTTTCAGTCACTTCACTGTCTATCATGATGCTGCCAATTGGCCCAATCCATATTGAAATCTGCAGTCCTTGACCTTCTGCAGCAAGCACTTCAGGTCCTCCTCAGTTCTACCAAGCAGGGTTGTGTCGTCTGCATAACGGAGATTGTTGATGACTCTTTCCTCCAATCTTGATGTTGTATATAGCCTAGCCTCCCAGACAAACTGTTCTGCATTTAGATTGAAAAGGTAGGGACACAGGACACATTTCTGATGTATATCCTTCCCAGTTTGGACCATGTAGTATTTTCTTGATCTGTTCTGAAGACTGCCTCCTGTTCCAAGTATAGGTTTTACGTTAGAATGATAAAGTGTTCTGGAATTCCCATTCTTCTCAGAGTCAGCCACAGTTTGTTGTGATCCACATAATCAAATGGCTTTGCCTAGTTTATGAAGCATGGAAAGACATTCCTCTGGTACTCTCTGCTTTCAGCCAAGATCCATCTGTCTTTATCTGTAATATCCCTAGTACCACAGCCTCTTCTAAACTCTTCCTGCATTTTTAGTAGTAGAAAGTGATATTTTAAAAATAATCTTAGTAAAGACATATGAGATTCTAATAAAATACTGAAAATATGAGGCTGTGTAAGATGACACAGTGTGAAATTTCAGAAAGAGTAAATTTAATTCTTACCCTAACTGGAGAGAAGCAGGTAGTCTTCATGCTATGTTAAAAGTTTCAATGCACCAATACTTACTTCAAACGACAGGTCTGTTGGGCTACTTCTGAAAGAGTAATAAAAACTCCATGGAGCATAGTTCTGACCTGAAGTACACTGGATTTTTATGCACTGGCATCAACTTGGTAAATGTTTTGGTTTTGTTTTCTTTACAAGAATACTTAGATAGATAGATAGATAGATAGATAGATAGATAGATAGATAGATAGACTTTTTTACTTTTCTTTATATTCTAGCTTAAAGTATATAGCAGATATAGCTAACATATGGATTAATCATAACAATATTAACCTATTGAGTTAATGCAGTAGGTAAGTACTAAGGTAATTTTGGTTAAGATATTATAATTCTTAAGAATTACAGTGTGGTTAAGGTTGTGTAACTCATAACCTAAGTTTATGATTATGGATGATTATCCAAGTATGTAAAACTATAATCAGCTTGTTTTCCAAAGAAATAATACACACTAAATCAATGATGTCTCTAAGTAGTTTTCCCTAAACAAGTTTTGAATCTCATATTAGTTTTGAATTTCAGGCTACCAATAAAATAATACTTATTTAAAATTCAATATAAATTTGAAATAATTCTTCTCAACTCATTACTGTTCCTTAAATATAAAACATTAGACTGGACATTAATTCACTTATCCATTAGATCTTTTTCAGAAAGGCAAGAATAGGTTTTATCAAGTAAGAGTTAATATAATGTTTGATGACATCACTGTCAGGGACCTTTCCAAAATGCTAAAGAGTAATGATGTCACTTGGAAGACTAAAGTACACCTGATCCAAGCCATAATCTTCTTCTCAATCACTTGATATGCATCAGAGAACTGGAAAATCAATAAGGAAGACAGAAGAACAATTGATATCTTTGAGTTGTGATGATGGAGAAGAGTACTTATGTCCATGAACTCCAAAATATATCTTAGAATAAGTACAGCCAGAGTGCTCCTTGGAAGCAAAGATGGTGAAACTTAACTTTTCATACTTTGGGAAGCAGCTAGGTAAAGGTATTCCTTGGAAATGGACATGATGCTTGGAAAAATGAAGCATCAGTGGAAGAGAGGAAGGCCCACAATGAGATGGCTTGACACAGTGACTTCAGTAATGGGATCAAGTGTGTCAAAATGATGAGAATGGCACAGGTAGAGTTCAGGTTGGCTGTTCATAGATTCACATAAGTCGTACTTCACTTGATGGCACCTAACAACAACAATCTCAAGAAGACTAATTTCTAAATTAGTTTTTAAAATTGACATATAATTACTCCAAAAACACCGGACAGTTGCTTAGAGCTAAATATTCTATATATGAATAGAGTAATCTGATGAGAAAAAAAATGAGTACAGGAGTTCTATTCTCATCACCATCAATATTTAATTGAAAAAGTTGGCTAACATAAAATGAAGTTTCACCATCCTTATCTGAAAAGAGGACTTTGTTTTCATTTTCTCCGAGACAGATTTGTTTATTTTTTATTTTAATAGACTGTGGGATATTAAGTACTCTAACATCATAATACAAAGACATAAATTTTTATTCTATCATTCATTGTTCAACTATCAGATGTGTAATAAGACATTGAAACTATTGTGTCTTAAATCAGGTACAGCTTAGTCTGGAAAACGACATCTTTGCTTTTTAGTACCTTGGGGAAGTCCTTGACAACAGGTTTTCTCAATATATCACATCTTTTCATCTCTTGACTGTTGCTACCAGGAATATTGATTACAGAGTAAGTAGAATGGAATAATTAACAATTTAAATGTTGTCTCCATCTGATTTAGGTCATGGTCTTTCCAGTTACTTGCTATGCATCTGGGAACTAGACAATGAGTAAGGATTGGAGAAGTGTACTGAATATCCCATGAACGAAGAGATATGTCTTAGAGAAGGTGGAGCTAGAGTGTTCTTTGAAGGCAAAGATGATAAAGCTTCATTTCACGTACTTTGGGCACATCAGCGAGATCATACTTGGAAAATTAGAGGGATGGTGAAGGAAAGGAATACCCTCAACTGGTTTGACACAGATGTTGCAGCAATAGGCTTAAGTGTGTCAAATGTTGTGAGGACGGTCCAGGATAGGACAGGGTTCAGATCTGTTTTCCATCATAGGGTTGTTATGGGTAATACTAGTCTTGATGGAACCTAACTTAAGGGCAATCTCTTTTCCTGCAACTTACACTGCAGGGTCATCTCTGAGTTGGTTCCTCCTCAAGGGCAATAAACATCATGATGCTCTCTATTGATCCAGTGGTGAAGATTTTTGTTTTCTTGATGTTGAGATGTAATTCATATTTAAGACAGTAGTATTTGATCTTCTGCAGCAGTCAAGTCATTTTCACTTTGTCCAAGCAAGCTTGTGTCATGTGAATAATGCAGGTTGTTAATGAGTCTTCTTCATATCATGACGTCATATTCTTCTTAATATAGTCAACGTTTTTCTCAGAATACAGATTGAATAGGTACGAAGAGATTATCCAAGACTGACACACACATTTCCTGATTTTAAGCAGATTTTAATTCAGTTCAAACAACTGTTTCTTGGTCTATGTATAGGTTTTCTATGAGCAAAATTTAGTGTTTGTGATTCCTATTCTTCTTAATGTTAGCCATAATTTGTTATGATAAATATAATCAAATATCTTTGCATAGGTAAGTAAACACCTTTCTGGTATTCTCAGCTTTCAACCAAGATCAATCTAACAACAATTATATCCCATGTTCCATGGCCTCTCCTGAATCCAGTTTAAATAGCTGACAGTTGCCTGTCTTGTATTTTTCCAGTTGTTTTTTAAATAGTCTTCAGCAAGATTTTACTTGCATGTAATAGTAATGAATTTTATGAAAACAACTTCCACATTGTTTTGGACCTTTTAAAATTGGAATGAGAGGAGATATCAACCTATTACTGTGAGTTGGCCAGATGGCTATCTTTCAAATTTCTCAGTACAGGTCAGTACACCAGTACAGGGTTGCATCTACAGGTATTAATTTTGTTGCAGTCGTAACTGATTCATAGCTAACTCACCATTGTGTATCTGAGACTATAAACCAAAGGAAGAGGAGATTGTCCATCTTTCTCCCAAGAATTGTCCAACCACCAGGAAGGCACCAGTTTTGGGTTAATAGCATAACTCCATAGGGAATTTGTTATCAGAGGTCCCTTCTGCTGGTTCTGTGTGTTGGTTTTAGGTGCTGTCACATTGAGTATGACTCTTAGCAATCCTATGAAAAATCTGAATCGTGTCCTTTTCTGCACCATCCTGATCATCCTTGATATACTTGAACACATTGCTACAGTCACTGTGTCAACCTATTTCATTAGGAAGTGTCCTCTTTGACTCTCTATCTTCCCAAGTATAATGTACCTTTTCAAAGAAAAGCCACTCCCAGCACATGTAAAAAGTATGAAAAAGATTCATCATCTTTGCTTCCCAGGAGCACTCTGGTCACATCTTCTTCAAGATATATCTGTTTACTCTTATAAACATGAAAATACTTAGTCCATGAAATATTTAGTACCTTTCATAAATACCATAACTCAAAGGCATCAAATCTTCTGTAATCCTTATTTATTGTTTACCTTTCAGTTGCATTCCAAGTGATTGAACCATGGCCTGAATTAGGTGCACCTGAGTCTTCAAACTGACATCCTTGCTCTTAAATAATTTGGAGAGATCCTGACAGCAGACTTGCCCAATGAAATACATCATCTCCTAGACTTCTGACTACTAGTACTAAGGGTGATGTTAGTTTATCCAACCAGGATTAAATTATTGACAATCTTTCTCCATCTAAAATGATGTTATCTATTGATCCAATGGTGAAGATCTTTGCTTATTTGATGTTGAAATGTAATCCTACAGGGGATAGGAAATCAACATATGTTTTGGAGAGTCACAAGACAGTCCACAATCAACACTTTTGGCACAAGCAATCAAAACATAAAAATTCTAATTTGGAAGCAGAAGTAGCATACACTTCCTAAACAAGTTGTCTCTGGAAATTTTATGAATTTTGATAGATGTCCATAATTGTAGAGAGGTTTCAGGCCTTTTGTTCATAGGGTCACTATTAGTTGTACTCGACTCAAAGGCAATCAACAACAACAATTGCATTAGGAAAATCTGCTGTCGGGGACCAATCTAGAGTGTCAAAGAGCAATGATGTCAGTCTAGAGATTAAGGTTCCTGATCCAGGCTATTGAATTAATAATTTCTTGTTATGTATCAGAGAGTTAGACATTGACCAAAGATGACAGAAGACGTTATTGACGCCTTTGAGTTGTGGTGTTCGAGAAAAGTATTGAATATATCATAGACTGCCAATGGAATAAAGAGGCCTATCCTGGGTAAGGTGAAGCCAAGCTGCTCCTTGGAGGGAAGATATTTGTTTTTTAAACAAAATATTTGTTTTATACTGGTTTGCTTGCAAAGTTTATATTTTGAAGCTTCATCTCACATGCTTTGCACAGGTTGTCTGGAGGTATAAATCCTTAGAGAAGGACATCATGCTTGGAAGTTTAGAGGGACAGTGAAGGAGAGGAAGACCCCAGATGAGATGACATAGTAACTAGGGTATTGAGGGTAGGTGTATGAGAGACAGCGAGATTGGCCCAGGATAGAGCAAGGTTCAGAGCTATTGTGCATAGGGTCGCTATGAATTGTGGTCAACTTGATAGCACATGACAACAACAGAGCACTCCTATATACTTTTATTTGGGAAAAATATGAGCTTTCAAATATCCTAGTAATAGTCTATTCTTATTTTATGTAGCCCTGTTTAATATTTGAACTTCATGTTTGTTCCTCTATAATCTGGAATTACTTATTACTAAGGATTCATATATGAAAATCAGGAAATAACTTCCAATTTCAGAGCCAAAATAGAACTTTTTTACATGATACCTGATTTATTTGAAACAATTTATGTTTATAGGTTTGGAGGCTTTCACTAATAGTCAGTTTCCTAGGCACTGTTCCTGATTTTCAGTTCCAGCTTCTTAAATTTATGTGCCATATTCCCTAATTTCACTAGTTGGGAGATTATTCCCTATGAGCAGGTTGGAAGTTCATTAGTTCATTGTGTTCCATTTGAAGGCAAAAGCTGCTTCCAATTAATATTTAGAGACAAGGAATAAAAACAGAGGAAAATACATGCTTTTAGATTTGCTCAATAATCCTATAGAATGACTATTTTAATGCTGTTGTATTGTTGGCTTGAACTGTCAAGTCAGAACTGACCCATAGTTGACCTCCATCGAATTTTCAGAGGCAGTTAAATGCACAGAGGGAAGTTGCCCATTTTTCTCTCATGGAGCAGCTGGTGGCCTTGAACTTCATGTCTTGGAAATTGAAGCACAGCTTCTAGCCCTCTAATATATCCCTATCACATTGCTAGAACACATGAATATTCATTTACTCAATAAACTTTTTTTGAGGTTGTAGATATGTTGTTGCATGTCATCAAGTCAGAATCAACCTATCACTGACCTTCCAGCAGATTTTCAGAGGCAATAGCTTTCAGGGGAGGAGATTGTCCACCTTACTCCAATGGAGTAGAAGGTGAATCCTATGCCTTTGGGCTTGCAGTGAAGAATCTTACCACTGCACCGCCATGTATAGATCCAGGTGGTTTAGAAGTAAGAAGGTACGCTGCAGTCCCAAAGGCAAACAAATGGTTCAAATGTACAAGCTGCTCCTTGGGAGATAGATGGCCAGTCTTCTCCTGTGCAAGTAACTTTCTGAAAAGCTGCTGGAGAATAATCTATAGATTCATTCGGACTTGATAGCACACAACAACAACAATAACAGTTAAATTAACAATTTTTGAGATGAAATCATCCTAGATCACATAAGTGTGTTCTTAATCATGGACAAGAATCTTTATAAGTCACAGAGAACGGGAGACTTGACATTCTGAAGACAAAGATTTTCTCCTTTAACCATGGCAGAGATTACAGTGTTAAGGGCCACTTGAAGCTAGAAGGGGTGGAGGGTGGGGTAACATAATAAGCACTGTTTATTAGAAAACAAAATTAATTTTTAATAACAAAAACTGTTTTTGTTTTTCTTCCAGCTTCTAATGACCCTTGTTGTTGTTGTTATGTGCCGTCGAGTCGTTTGTGACTCATAGCGACCCAATGTACAACAGCCCTAAACCCTGCTCTATCCTGTGTCAATCTCACACCCATCCCGATTACCCCAGTCACTGAATCAATCCACCTCATAGAGGG
>NW_006399835.1:7103689-7114752 GCF_000299155.1 Elephantulus edwardii | reverse complement strand
CTACCGATTGGTCCAGTGGTGAGAATTTTTGTCTTCTTGACATCGAGCCTCAGTCCATATTGAAGGCTGAAGTCCTTGACCCTCTGCAGTAAGTGCATGAGGTCCTCCTCATGACCCTTAGTCACTGTTATCTCTGCCATTGTAAAAGGAGAAAATACTGTCTTCAGATTGTAGCTGCACAGTGATGGGTGAAGAAAACAGGAAGAATCCAGCAGGGATCTGAAAAAACTGGAAAACAATGGGCAAGATCTAATAGTGATTGATTTTATAAAACATAATGCATGGTAATGATTGTATGAAACACAATATGAATGAAGAATAGTATAAAACACAATGTATATGAACTTTGTTAACAAACCAATATCAAAACAAACAAACAAAAAAATAATAAAAACACCCAAACCAAAAAACTTAGCAAGAGCCCCTGGAAAAGCACAATTCTACTAACACCTATCATTTGAACTTTGAACATCTAGACTCATTAGCAAACAAATGTCTGTTGTAAGTCACTCAGTTCTTGGCTAATCATTTACAGCAGCCTCAGGAAACTAATACAGTTGACAAACAAATTTACAATTTAAATAATGCAATTTTATTATTTAAAAAAATGAAAAATGTTAAACCATTTGAAGTATTAAGGATAGGAAAGCAGCAAAGAAAATTAGTGTATGTGTAATCTATAATAAAAAAGGTGTAATAAATGTATGTTATATCGATTCCAGCTAACAATACACAAGCAATATGTTGTGTAGGAGGAAGTTCTGGCTGCCTATTGGTAAGTAGTTGTGCTAGCAACCCTAAAATAAGGATTTCAAATTTGCCAGCTGCTCCATGAGAAAATGAGGCAATTTACAGCTTCTAAAACCAACACAAAATTACTAACAAAATACTGCTGAAGATCATTCAAAAATGTTTGGATTAGTACATAAAGGGAACTGCCAGAAGTTCAAGCAGGATTTAGAAGAGGCCGTGACACCAGAGATATCATTGCTGATGTCAGATGGATTCTGGCTGTAAAGAAAGGAATATCAGAAGAATGTCTATTTGTGCTTTATTGACTCTGCAAGGGCATTTGACTGTGTGGATCATGACAAGTTGTGGCTGACTCTGAGAAGAATGAGAATCCCAGAGCACTTGATTGTGCTCATGAGGAAGCTATATGTGGTCCAGCAGTCTGATGTGCAAATGGAGCAGGGGAGTACTGCATGGCTGGAAATTGGGAAGGGAGTGTGTCAGAGATATATTCTATCTCCATAGCTGTTCAATCTGTATGTTGAGCAAATTACTCAAGAAGCTGGACTCTATGAAGAAGAGAGAGGCATCAGAATTGGAGGGAGACTCATCAGCAACCTGCTTTGTGCAGATGACACAACCTTGCTTGCTGAAAGTGAGAAGGATTTGAATTATTTGTTACAGAAGATCAAGAAATGCAGCCTTCAGTATGAATTGTGTCTCAATAGCAAGAAAACAAAGATTATTACCACTAGTCCAATAGGCAGTATAATGATGATGAAGAGGAAATTGAAACTGCCAACAGCTTGCATCCACAATTATCACCCTTTATATGAACAGTCAGGAAATATGGAGACACATTACACTGTGAAAATCTGAAGTTATAGACCTTTTTAAATTATTGAAAAGTAGTGATGTCAGTTTGAAGATAAGGTGCATTTGATTTAGGCCATAATCTTTCCAATTACTAGCTATGCATTCTGAGACATGGACAATGAATAAGGATGACAGAAAAAGAATTAATACCTTTAAGCTGCTGTTGTAGAAGAACACTGAGCATTCTGTGGACAGCCAAGAAAATGAACAAATAAGTCTTGGAGAGGGTGCAGCTGGAGTCCTCTTTGGAAGTAACAATGATCAGGCTTCGCTTCACATACTTTAGACACATTGCTAGGAGGTGCTATGCCTTGGAGATGTTGGGAAGGGTGGAAGGTCGGCAAAGGAGAGGAAGACCCTTTGTTTTCTTGATGTTGAGCTTCAATTCATATTGAAGGTTGCAGTCCTTGACCCTCCACAGCAAGTGCTTCAGGTCCTCCTCAGTTTCAGCAAGCAGAGTGTGTCATCTGCATAATGTAAGTTGTTGATGAATCTTCCACCAATCCTGTTGCCACATTCCTTCTCATACAGCCTAGCCTCTGGATGATGTTCTGCATATAGATTCAAAAGATATGGAGACAGAATACATTCCTAGTGTACACACTTCCTATTTTGAACCAGACAGTGTTTTCATGTTCTGTTCTGACAACTGCCTCTTGCTCCAAGTATAGGTTTCACATTAGCACAATCAAATGTTCTGGGATTCCCCTTCTTCTCAGAGTCAGCGACAGTTTGTTGTGATCCACACAGTCAAATGCCTTTGCAAAGTCAATGAAGCACAGACAGACATTACTCTGGTATTCTCTGCTTTCAGTCACAATCCATCTGACATTAGCTGTAATATCCCTACTACTACGGTCTCTTCTAAACCCCAGCCTGCACATCTGGTAGTTCTGTTGATGTACTGCTCCAGTCGTTTTTAGATAATTTTCAGCAGAATCTTGCTTCTATGTGATAGTAATGATATTGTTTGATAAGTCCCCGCACTCTGTCAGATCACCTTTATTTGCGATGGCAACAATACAGATCTCTTCCAGTAAGTTGGCCAAGTGATTGTCCTCCAGATTTCAACACAACTTGGTGAGCACATTCCTGGACAATATATGTTTGTTGAAATATGTCATGTATAAAAAGCTTATTCATAAGGAATGCTTTCTTGATGAAAATACTTTATGGTCATAGAATAAATTCTAAAACCTAAATGAATTCATTCTTTTTTCAAAGGCAAGATTAATACAAATTCATTGATTAATAGAAATGTCATATGTGACTTAGGGTATTGTTTTTTTTGTATGGCATTTTTTTGTGGTAGTACATTGGATTGCTGATTAGCACATTAAAATATTTCAAAATAAAATTTGCATATGAGTATATAGGATATGCAGAAATGGAAGAGATATGCATTTCAAGATTTATGTTAAACAACTGAATGGATAATAAACTACATGAAATGTTGCACATGTTTGGCTCTGATTGACTACTATTTCTTCATGTGAAAAAATGTATTTTATTGAAATGATTTTAAAACTTGAATAAGGAAAATGTAAATATTTTTTATGCAAGATCAAGTAAGTAACGCATTAATCTATTCAGAACATCTTTACTGAATTGACTATACAAAACACAGTATTATGAATTGTTATTGTTGTTGTTGTCATTGTAATGTGCCACCGAGTCACTTGCGACTCATAGTGAACCTATGTACAACAGCCCTAAAATCTTCTCTGTCCTGTGGCAATTGCACTGTCTCTGACAGTCCCATCCCAATTACCCCAGTCACTGTGTCAATCTACCTCATAGAGTGCCTTCCTTTCCTGTGTTGTCCCTCCACCCTCCCAAGCATGATGTACCTCTCCAAGGACTGGTCTCTCCTTACAACATGCCTAAAGGATGTTAGTCAGAGCCTCAGAATCCTTGCCTCCAAGGAGTCTCCTAATTTAACCCTTTCCAGGATGAATCTGTTTGTTTTCCTAGCAGTCCATGGTACCCCCGATACTCTTCTCCAGAACCACAACTCAAAGGCATCAATTCTCCTTCTATCCTCTTTAGTCATTGTTCAACTTTCTGACGCATAACAAGTGATTGCAAAGACCATGGCCTGTATCAGACGCACCTTAGTCTCCAGAGAGACACATTGCTCTTCAGTACTTTGGAGAAGTCCCTAACAGCAGAATTTCCCATGGCAATACCTCTTTTAATTTCCTGTCTACTGGTGCCAAGAGTGTTGACTGTGGATCCAAGCAAACTAAAGCTGTGAAAAAATCTCAGTCTCTTCACCATCCATCCTGATGCTGCCAATTGGTCCAGTGGTAAGAATCTTTGTCTTCTTGACATTGAACTTCAATTCATATTGGAGGCTGCAGTCCTTGACCCTCGGCAGCAAGTGCTTCAGGTACTCCTCAGTTTCAGGAAGCAGGGTTGTGCCATCTGCAAAACAGATTGTTGGTGAATTTTCCACCAATCCTGACACCACATTTTTCCTCATAGAGCCCAGCCTCCTGGATAATCTGTTCTGCATACAGGTTGAAAAGATATGGAAGCAGATCATGATAATAAATAAAACTAAGATTCATTAAACATATATAATATGACAAGATTTGCACAGATGTATTAATATTTTATTAATGCATTCTTGATTTTGCTGTTGTTAGCTGCTCAACTCCTAGTGACACCGCATAAAAAGAACACAATGCTGCCCAACACTCTCATTCCCATCACCACGTGCTTTGAATAATATCAACTGTATAGTGACTCAGCAGGGCAGAATAGAGCGCTTCCCTGTGTGTTTCCTTGAGCTGTAAGTCTTTACTTAAGTAAACAGACACTGCTTCCAACTGTGAAACAGCTGATTCAACTGCAGCTCTTTAGTTAATTGTGGTTTTGTTGTTCCTGTTGTTGTACACTGTCAAGTCAGATCCAACCCATAGCAGATCCTCCAGTGAGTTTTCAGAGGCAATAAATTACGTGGGAGAAGACTGCCCATCCTTCTCCCAGGGAGCATCTCATGGATTGCAATTTTGTGACTTCAGGATTGTAGTGCAGCTTCCTACCACTAGGTCACCAGAACTCCTTAGTTGTTGTTTGATGCTGTCGAGTAGTACACTACTCATAGCCACCCTATGAACGAACAGCCTGAGCACTGTTCGTACATAGAGTTTCCGGAGGCAAGCCATTTCAGAAGTGGATGCCTCTCCTGCTTCCAGGCTTCATTTAGTCAGGAAGCTCCAGCCAACACTGTCCACCATGGATACCCATTACCACGATTGGCACATCTCTGTCACAGTCTTCAGCATCACAGCAACCATGAGTTACCTCTGTACAGCAACGCACAGACCAGTGCTATGCCACCTAGAAGAATGTTTGACAGGAAGACAATTTGAACCTGGCCAGAGGGCTGCAGGCCCGAGGGACCTTTGGGCTTAAGGCCGCCTCCTGATTCAAATCTTAGGCCCAGGCTGGCTAGCCTCACTCCAGGGACAGAGCAAACCTGCACGTCAGACACATTCCCAGAAAAGCAGTCGACTCCAAAAGCTTGCCACGATTCCTGCGCTCCCACCACCATGTTCCTTCCTTCTGACAAGGAGAACTTCCCAAGAGCCTGGGAGGAGCCAGCCAAACCAGGAACAACATGGCTGCTTCTTTCCCAGCTGCCTTGGGGCTTAAGGCCACCTCCTGCTTCAAACCCTAGGCCCAGTCTGGCTAGCCTCACTCCAGGGACAGAGCAAACCTGCACATCAGACACATTCCCAGAAAAGCAGTTGACTCCAAAAGCTTGCCACGATTCCTGCGCTTCCACCAACATGCTCCTTCCTTCTGGAAAGGCAAACTTACCAAGAGCCTGGGAAGAGCCCAATTTAATTACTATGTCACCAGGCATATATGTGTTTAGGTTGTATGTGTCTATATGTATTTATATATGTAGGATTTTTCTTCTTTAAGTATTTTCTATAACTTATTAATTTAAAAATCATGGTATAAAAACACTATTACAAAAAGCTTAAGAGAATTTTACACAAAGATAGAATCAATTCTTGAGGGGCTACAGGCCTGGGAAGGGAGGAAGAGGGGGGTGGGAAACCCAGAAATGTTGCTCCTTTCACAATTGGTTTGGATTGTTTTATAGATCATTAATTAAAGTTCAAAAACAATAAAAAAAAAATTTGGAACACAAAATTTCAAGTGCTTTGGCAGAAAAAAAAATTGATTCACCATATTTCACACATAGACCCAAAATTGCCAATAATACACATTAAAACAATCATCACATTCTTTAATTCATAGTTACACTTTATGTAATTATCTAAGAAATATGTGTTTAGACAACTAATTATAGTAACATAAAATAGGTATTTTTTAAGATTCTATGTTTGTAAGCACATGATTTATGTTGTTGTGTGCTATCAAATTGGAACCCATTTATAGCTGGCTCTCTAGATTAAGAATATGATATATGACATATTAAAATAATTAGACAAATATAACTATATGATTATACTTATATTATGATAATGATATAGTAATATTTATATAATTATATCATTATAATGACATGATTATATAATGCTAAAATTCTTTTCAAAGTATAATTACTGCCTATAACTACCTATAAACCTACAACAATATTTTTAACTTATTTAACCTAAGGCATATGTATGCATGTGTATAAAGTTCAATTTTAAAAATAACAATATTTTAGTAAGTAATTGATCTAATTTTTAAAGGCAAAGTAATTAATGTTTTCATAAATTTGTGACTTTCTCACTATGCATTCATAAGAAATTTTTAGTTTTTGTGTACTTTTTACATGGTTTTCTAGACCATCACAACTACTAAATCAGTGCAAATTGAAAAGAATTTCCTATATAATAACTTAGCAGGGTCATTAGTAGACTTTTTTTTTCCTTTTTTTTTTTAACTTTCTAGTTTTATTTATCAGTTTGGTTCTTCTTCTTCTTGCTACTTGCTTACCAGCTCAACTGATGTCATTGCAGGGTTCTTACTTCCTAGGACAGGTGCTTATTCAAGCAGAAGAAAACTCAGTCCCAATCCATGTTTATTTAGTAGGGACTCTATGCAGATTATAAGTGTCTAAAATTTTAGCTTTAAGAGTTTTCTAAAAAAAAAGAGTTTTCTAAAGTTTTCCATTTTACATGCTGTGGACAGATTTTTAATTTACGTGTGCTACTTCTTCTGTTCAAATTTATCTATAGTAATATGTTCACTATAAGAATTTTACCTAGAATATTTATTTCTAAAATCTCCACCTAAGTTGGGAACTATTATTTATAAGATTATTACTGTAACATCAGTCTATATTTTCCTATTTATGTGGTCAATTTTGTTAAATAATTTTGTGTTTAAGTGCAAAACTAACTCTTGGGAGGGCTTTTCTTGATGTTCCAACATCTGTTGTAGTTGAATTTGGAATAACATTAGAGATTCATTTCAATTCAAAATCATTAAATCATACTGCCTTTCACATCTGCACTTAAAATCCTTTTTATTTTTTTAAACTCAAAGTACCTTCATGACTAAATGCATAGTACATATAAATGGACTGTTTTGCACAGATGTCCTCTCTCAGGCCCTTCTCAACATAGATCATAAATATGGGGACTAATGTTGTACAGAGAGTTAGGTGGAGAGCTTCCCAGTAATTTAATGATATCACAATCCTTTCACAATAATAAAAAGCAATAACAAATATTTCTAGTTTTTCAATCATTTATTGTTCTTCAAATATTAATTCACAAAATAGAAAACAACTTTTTAATATATATTATTAGTATCATCATGCATATTTCATAATTATTGTTAAGTGACAGCAAGCCAACTACAACTTATAAGGACCCTATGAACAACAGGACAGAACTACATCTGAACTATGCCCTCTCTTGTGCCATTCCCACCACCTCAGCTATAATCGAGTCCATTGTCACGGTTACTTTGAGAATTCATCTCATTGAGAGTCTTCCTCTCTTTCTTTAACCTTCCACTAAATTTACAATTTTTTAACATACTTATTGCCATGGAGTCAGAATTGACATTTATCAGGCCCTCTGCTGGGCTTCTGAGGCAGTAAATAGCTCAGGAGGGGTTTACTTATCTTCCTCTCAAAGAGCTGCTGGTAGATTTTAAACCAGGAGAGAAGCAGGACCTTTGATTTAGTAGGGCTACTTACTATAGAGCACACCACCAGAGCTACCAAATTGATTAATTTTGAGTAGAACACATTCCTGATTGTAACAGTCAATTAAACAATATTTTCCTAAGTGTTATATCACTTTTATTTGAAACAGTATAAGCTCTGTTTAGTTTTTCAGCTTTTTAAAAGTAAACTAAATTTTGAAATTTAAATTAATCACAAACAATACTTCTGTCATTTGCAGGGAGAAAGTAAAGATATACTTATTTTATATTTATTATTTTATATAATTATTTTCACTTGACCTATAAGTAAGATAAAGAGATTATTGCTTTAATTACAGTGAAGTCAGTACTGACTTTATAGATGAAATTTATTGAGCTTCTGAGACTGGCAATAGTATGAGAGGAGATTGTTCACCTTTCCCCCTTGGAGCCCTGATGGCTGAGAACCACCAGAGAGGACCAGCTTTTGAGCTAACAGTGTAGTTTGGACTAGGCCACCAGAACTCATCAGAAACTGAATAGTAAATGCTAAGAAAATTAGGAGACTCAGGCAATTTATTAATATTGTTGAAATGCAGAAGTTGAGAAATATATCTTTAAATATACACACATATATATTTTTTATTTTAGGGAAATTTTGTGGCGTATTCTATAGAAAGTAGTGCTGCTAATTGGAAGTTGTGCTGCTAATTGAAAAGTCACACATTTATGGCCTTTGGAATCCATCAGTTACTTTGCTGGGAGGAAAATGGGCAATCTCCTCCATTCACAGCTGTGGAATTCACGTATCTCCTGCAACTTACAGCTATGGAAATCAATGGAGTTTCATCTATTAGTTAGCTGCAATTCAAAGGCAATGAGTGGTTGTGTGTGATTTTTGTCAAATCATTAAACATTTTTGTATGAATTTTTAAAATTTCAGTTAGATTATTGATGTCACAAATAAAACACAAATGGTTACTGATTCACCATAAAGAAAACATTTTTACTGTAGCTGATGTGTAACATGGTATGTACTACAAAGACTCTTAACATTTTGTGGAAAGTATTAACTTATAATAGTAGTCAACAATTATGCATAAAAAGAAAAAACACTCACCATACAGCTTTTCAAATTGGAAAAAAATCTTCAACTAACATTAACATACTCTTAAATTCACATTCTAGATGTGATTTTTTTAAAAAAGATATATTTATTTGGTTAATACCTAATTTACTTCATTTTTCCTAGGACAGTATACACGGCCTGTAAAATTTTTGGTTTTCAGAATTCTTAAATGCCTTCTTTTTTCTTTATGATGTTCTATCAAGAGCTTGTCAAGAAAGTATGTCAAAGGCATATCATTAACTGGGATAGTGAGGATAGGTGTGCAGAGTCAGTGAAACTGGCTTAGGATAGGGCAGGCTTCAGAACTGTTGTACATGGGTTGCAGTGAGTTGCAGGCAATTCAACAGTGCATAACAAAAACAAAAAAGAACATGGTTGAAAAAATGAAGGATCAGAGAGAGAGGAGAGAGGAAAAACCCCAATGAACTGGATTGACTGGTGACATCACCAATGGGCTCAAGTGTATAAGAGATGGTAAGGATGATACAGAGCAGGACAGATGAAGAGCTGTTGTTTCCAGGGCTATTATGACTCATACATGAATCAATGGTAATTAACAACAACAACTTTTTGAGACTAGTAAATCTAAATGTAAATATTTTCATTTTTTGTTTATCTATTCTATGTAATTTTAAAATATATACTTATAATAACAATAATAATAAATCAAATATATTTAAGCTTTGAGTTGTAATACATAGAGATGTTATGTTGAATAACCAAGGAAGCATCAAAAGAAGATGAAGGAAATACACAGAATCACTGTATCAAAAGGAATTGGCCAACACTGAAACATTTCAAAATACCATATGTTCAATATCCAATGATCATAAGAAAATAAGTTCAAATTACACTGAAGGCATTGAAATATAATAAGGTCCGAGGAATCTATGGGATACCAATTGACATATTTCAAATGACACATGCAACCCTGAACATACTAGTTTGTGCCAGGAAATTTGGAAGACAGCTACTTAGTCAACTAACTAGAAGAGTTCCATATGTGTTCCCATTCCCAAGAAAGAAGATCCAATAGAATGTGTAACTTATCAAATACTATGATTATCACAGGAAAGCAAAAATCTGCTGAAGACATTGAAAAATGGCTAAAACAGTACATAGATAGAGAATTGTCAAGTAGAATTTAGAAGACACCATGCAACTAGGGATATCATTTCTGATGTCAGATGGATCCTGGCTGAAAGCAAAGAATACCAGAATGTCTATTTAAGTTTTATTGACTTTGCCAAGACATTTCACAGTTTGGATATAACAAATCATGACTGAGAAGAAACAGAATCCCAGAACACTTAATTACACTTGTGTAAAATTTATAGCTAGATCAAGAGACTGTGTGTGAACAGAACAAGGGAACACTACATGGCCTAAAATAAAGAAGGTTGTATGTCAAATATACAAAGTGAAGAAGGCTGTATGTCAAAGTTGTATCCTTTCTCCATACATATTCAATCTTTATGCTGACCAAATTATTTGAGAAGCTGGACTTTATAAAGAGAAATGTGGACTCAGGATTAATGGAAGACTCATCAATTATCTTTACTATGCAAATGACACAATCTTGCTTGCTGAAAGTTAGGAGGACTTGAAGCACTGACTGCAGAAAATCAAAGAAAACAACTTTTAATGTGGATTGCATTTCAGCATTAAGAACAAAGTAATTCTCACCACTGGACTGATAGGCAACATTATGATATATGGAAAAATTATCTCAACTGTCAACAACTTCATCATACTTGGATCCACAATAGAAATACATGGTACCATCAGGAGATTAGTAGATATATTGCACTGGGAATGTCGGAAGCCAAGGACATCTACAAATTAGTGAGGGACAATGATGTTAGGTTGAGGAAAAAGGTGCACCTGATTCAGGCCACAGTATTTTCAATCAGTTGCTATGCCTGTGAGAACCGGACAATGCATAAGAATAACAGAAATAGAATTGATGCCTTTTTAAAATTTTTAAAATTCACATTTTAATGAAAGTTTATAAAGAACTTGAATTTCCATTAATCCATTTTTGCACATTTAGTTGTGGTGTTAGAGAAAAATACCTGTGAACTTTCAAAAGAACAAACAGATATTGAGGGACTCCATTTTGTAACCAATATGTCATTTTAAAATGTATAAGCCTCTAGAGCAGTAAACTGAAAGTGGTGGGGGAAGGGGGAAAAGA
>NW_006399835.1:7093370-7098200 GCF_000299155.1 Elephantulus edwardii | reverse complement strand
CTTGGACCCCTCACTGCCCTGATGCTTATCCTAACCCTAAGTCCCTGTACAATTAACAGAATACTCAACCTAATTAAAGAAAAGATAGGAACAATCTAGTTGATAGTTATGCGGTCTCAATACCATTACTTAGAGACCGAAGAAGAAAGGGCTCATGATTGAGCTAGGGTGCAGAAGAAGAGGGGAATGAGGGACTCCATTTTGTAACCAATATGTCTTTTTAAAATGTATAAGCCTCTAGAGCAGTAAACTGAAAGCGGTGGGGGAAGGGGGAACAGAGCCCCCACCCAAACATCAGCCAATCCTGTATTGCCCTGTTTTCGCTGGCTTTCCCCCTTTAAATAGGCAGGACAGCCCAGAATCAGGGCCGTGCCATTTTCCCTGCTCTATCAGCACGGTTTGAGCAAGGCCCAGATTCAAATCTGAAATAAATTCCCTCTTGCCCTTGCATCAGTGTCAGCTCCTTGGTGACTTGGGGGGAAAGTGGATTTGGGGCACAACAATATGTCTTGGGGAAGATGAATTCTGAGTGCTTCTTAGAGGCAATGACAGTAAAGCTTAATTTCACATACTTGGAGCATATTGCTAGGAAAGGTTATTCCTTGGAGAGAGACATTATGCTTGGAAAGGTCTCCACCTAAGCAAAGCAGAGGAAGAGCCTTAATTAGATGTATTGACACAGTGACTGCATCAATTAATTCACTCAAGTGATTCAGAGATTGTGATGATAGGACAGGATATGAGGGATTCAGGTCTGCTATTCATAAAGACACTATGAGTCATTCTTGACTTGGTGGTACTTAACAGCAAAAGCAACAATCATATGCAAATACAACAGTAAGCAATATTATTGTTAGGAGCCCCTGATTTCATTTTTATTCAGAGTAAGAGAATTGCAAAGGAACATAGTCAGATCCTTTACCATCCTAACAGTCTTGACTTTGCCTACGCCCATCATTAGTGTGACATTCCAAGGGCTGACTGCTCAAAATGGATATCCCTTGATATCTTGACACTCAATAGCACTAAAACTCTTCTGTTGTTGTTATTATGTGCCCTCGAGTCACTTACAACACAGAGCCACCCTATGTACAACAGCCCTAAACTCTGCTCTATACCTTGTTAATCTTACTGTCTCTGACACACCTATTCCCATTTCCCTAGTGACAGAATCAATCCATCTCATGAGAGTCTTCCTCTCCTGCACTGTTGCTCCACCCTCCCAAGCATGACATCCTTCTCCAAGGACTCATCCTGCCTTGCAACATGTCTAAAGTATCTCAGATGAAGCTTCAGAATCCTTGCTTCTAAGAAGCAATCTGGCTTTACCCTCTGCAGGATGAACTTGTTTGTTCACCTAGCAGTCAATGGTGTATTCAATACTCTTCTCCAGCACCAAAGCTCAAAGGCATCAACTATCCTTCTATCATCCCTAGTCATTGTCCAGCTTTCTGAAGCATAGAGAGTATTTGCAAAAACCATGACCTGTATCAGGCACACCTTAGTCTCCAGTTTTACATCTTTGCTATTCAGTACTTTGGTGAGGTTTCTGACAGCAGACTTTTCTAATGCAATTTGTCTTTTCGTTTCCTGGATGCTGGTATGAAGAGTGTTGATTACAGAGTCAAGCAAACTGAAGATGTTGGCAATCTCAGTCTCTTCACCATCTATTATTATGCTGCCAGTTGGCCCAGTGGTGAGAATCTTCATTTTCTTGATGTTGAGCTTCAATCCTTATTGAAAGCTGTAGTCCTTGGCCATCTGCAACAAGTGCTCCAGGTTCACTTCAGTTTCAGCAAGCAGGGATGTGTCATCTGCACAATGCAGATTGTTGATGAGTCTACTCTCCAATCTTGATGCCACCTTTCTCTTCATAGAGTTCTACCTCCCATATAATCTATTCCACACATATATTGAAAAGATATAGAAATAGGACACATCCTTGGTGCACATTCTTCCAATTCTTCTCAGAGTCTGTCACAGTTTATTGGGATCTACACAGTAAAATACCTTTAAATAGCCAAGGAAACACAGATAGACATTCCTCTGGTACTCTCTGCTTTCAGCCAAGATCCACCTGACATTAGCTGTAATATCCTAAGACCCATAGCCTCTTCTAAACCCAGCCTACACTTCAGGCAGTTATCTGTTGATGTCCTATTCCAGTCATTTTGGGATAATCTTCAGCAGAATCTTGCTTGCATGTGATATCAGTGATACTGTTTGATAATTTCTGCACTCTGTTGGATCACCCTTCTTTGAAATGGGAACAAACATAGATCTCTTTTCATCATTGTGTCTAACTGGGGATCACTCCCACTAGCAGGTATTGTAAAATTGAGGGTGTGTAAATCAATCCTGAGGCCAGTGTTGATTATTGTTCTTCAGTATTAATAGGTGCCATTGAATAAAGTCCAACTCATGGTGACTCTATGATCAGCAAATCTGTACCCTGTCCTATCCTGTGCCAACCTCTGACACACTTGAACCCATTGCTATTGTCACAGTGTCAATGTATCTGGTTGAGGATCTTCCTTTCTTTCATTGTCCCTCTTTCCCAAACATGATGTCCTTCTCCAGGGAATACCCTTTCTTAGAAACATGCCGAACCTATGCATGATGAAGCATCACCATATTTGCCTCCATGGAGTAATCTGACTTCACCTTCCCTAACAAATATTCATTTATTCTTTTGGCAGTCCATGAGATATTCAACACCACAACTCAAAAGCATCAATTTTTATTCTGTCATCCTTATTGTCCAACTCTCAGATATATACCAAGTGATTGAAAAGACTTTCCTGAATCTGGCACATTAATTAGTGCCAGACTAACTAGTTAGTCTAACTAATTAGTTAGATTAGCTAATTAGTTAATCCTCAGACTAACATCATTGCTCTTTGGTAATTTACTGAAGTCTCCAACTACAGATTTTTCCCAGTGCAATTAAGTCTCCAGATATCCTGACTACTGGTTCCAACCATATTGATTGTGGATCCAAGTAACATGACGTTATTGGCAGTTTCAAACTTTTCTTCATTTATCATGATGTTGCTTATTGGTCAAGTGGTTAGAATATTTGTTTCCTTGACATTTCTCAGTGAGGACCAAAATATTACTTTTACTCTATCTAATGTGGATTTATAAATTATCTTAATAATAGGCTTGAAGCATTAAACACCAATAATCAAAGACCAGATGAGTTGGGTGATGATATCAAGGTTATCACCATTGAAGAAAGCAAAAGATCATTACAAAGCCAGAGGAGAAAGCAACAATATCAAAAGGGATGCCAGAAGAGATCCTGAAAATTGTAGTATTGCATTGTGAAGACCAAAGAAAAGGTAGAGATATTTAGGTGGAATAGCTGAACAGAAGATTTCAAAGGGCAGCTAGAGAAGACAAAGCAAACTATTATAATGGAATATGCAGAGACCTTAAATTGGAGAATAAAAAGGGAAAGAACTCACTCACTAGGCATTTCTCAAGCTGAAAGAACTGGAAAAACATATTCAAACCTCAAGTTGCAACACTGAGGGATGTTGGGCAAAATCTTGAGTGATTCAGGAAGCACCAAAAGAACTGTTTCTTGGAAGAGCTTAATGGTAACCAATAAAATTTCTTGAACTTACTTATGTGGTTAATTTTAAGTAATTTAAGATACCTGGTGGATGAAAGAAAATCACTGCTTTGATTAATGACTTGTTAAAGTCTAGAGTAAGGTATGTCCCAAATCAGCACCCATAGTTCCCCTGGGGGTACTATGCATCCATTAGGATATCTGAGAGCTCTGTCTCATGACTTGCTTGCCATAGATAGCCTCCCACTTGAGCCAGCTGCCCCAACTCTGCATAATATCATCAACAATTGTGTAAGTTTTTTAAGGACTTTGCAGCCCAAAACATGGAATGGAGGTTTGGAGTTGGGGCCAAGAGGAGGAGCAATTTAATATAAAAAAGGTGAAATAATTTAACAGAATTAACTTTTTGGATATTTTTGGCCTCCACCTTTTTGTAATTAGTTTGATACTAATGTTTGTGATGTTCAGAGTCTTAAAACACACTCACTGTGTCCAATGAAAAGAAAACACAGTCACTGTGTCAATCTAATTCATTTAGGGATAGCTTTTCCTTTTCTGACCTGCCACCTGTCCTAACATGTTATCTCTCCATAAAATCCAGAGCCTCTTGACAATATAATCAAAGCACGTGAGACAAAGTATCACTCATTACACTTACCACCAAGAAGCACCATGACTGTACAACATAATTTTACGAAAGGTGGCTATTTTAAATAAATGAAGTAATATGGTTTAATGAGAAGCCACAATCAAGAAATACTGCCTTCAAACACTGCTTTATACTTTTTATGCAATTCTTGGTGCTCTGTTTGCTTTTGACTGAATGATTTAGAAATATTTCTAGGGAGGCATTGAGATGAACATATAGTAACAAACAAAAACCTAGGAAGGAAGAAGGGTAATGGAAAAATGGATGTAAAGCATACAATGGATTAACTCATTCTCTATAACAGTTAATTTGAGAATATTGAAGCTCATAAGAATGGTGCAGAGCAGGACAAGTTTCAAATCTGTTCTTTAGAGTGTGGCTATGAGCAATAGTCAACTTGGCTGCTAGCAACAACAATAATTAAACTACAATACTGACACAAGATTAGAACATGCATAAAATGAAGAGAATGTAAGGTCTTGAACATGTAAAAATAAAGCTATGACTGAAAAAAATTCTCTTAGCAAACCAGTATATCCTTTCCAAATTATCATGTTAAAAATATACCTGAAAGTAATTTTCTTTTATTTAATTTATATAT
>NW_006399835.1:7083411-7093270 GCF_000299155.1 Elephantulus edwardii | reverse complement strand
ATATCTTAGAGATGGTGCAGCTGAAGTGCTCTTTGTAGGCAAGAATGATGAGGCTTTGCATCACATACTTTGGACATGTTGCTAGAAGGTTTTATTCCTTGGAGAGGGACATGATGTTGGGAAAGATAAAAAGGTGGTGAAGAGAGGAAGACACTCAAACAGATGGATTGACATGATTACTGCTACAATCGGCTTTTGTGTGTCAGGAAATGTGAGGATGGTGCAGGACAGGACTAGGTTCAGATCTTTTATTCATAAAGTCACTATGAGTTGTGCTCGATTTGATGGCACCTAACAACAACAATGCCTTGTCATAGTCTTTTTTCCCCTCTATAAATCCTAATTATGTTTTCTCTATACCTTATTATTTCATTCTTTACAAACTTGTTTAATTGATACTTAAAAATGTCTATTATCAGTAATCACAAAATTGTTGTTGTTGTTATGTGCCATCGAGTCGTTTGTAACTCATAGCGACCCTATGAACAGCCCTAAACCCTGCTCTATCCTGCGTCAACCTCACTGCCTCTGACACACCCATCCCGATTACATTATAGGAGTACTGGTTACATGGTGAATTGTTTGTCTCCTTATTTTTAGCATCTTCACTTTAAGGAGTGAATCTTGGTGCAACAGTCAGGTACTCAGCTGATAACTAATAGGTATGCAGTTTTGATCAACCAGCTCCTTCAAGTGAGTAAGATGTGGTAGTCTGTTCCCATAAGATTTACAGCCTTGGAAACCCTGAAAGGTAATAGGTTTGATTCTTATTGTTCCTTTTTAAAAAGAATACAGAAGCTGGGAGTATGCATTTGAAAGTTAGATAGAGATTGGTACTGTATCTTCTCTGCTACAGTGTGACCTTTACTTTCTGAGATTAAATTCCTTTATGTATAAAATAAGATTAAAAATTATTAACACCTACCAGGGAAACACTGCATGGTTGAAAATTGGGAAAGGTGTATGCCAGGGATGTGTCCTATCTCCATACCTTTCAACCTGTATGCAGAACAGATCGTCCGAGAGATTGGGCTCTATGAGGAGAAGTGTGGTGTCAGGACTTGTGGAAGATCTATTAACAATCTGTGTTATGCAGATGACACAACCCTGCTTGCTGAAACTGAGGAGGACCTGAAATGCTTGCTGCAGAGGGTCAAGGACTGCAGCCTTCAGTATGGATTGAGGCTCAATGTTAAGAAGACAAAGATTCTCACCACTGGACCAATTAGCAGCATCAGAATGGATAGTGAAGAGATTGAGATTGTTAACAACTTTAGTCTACTTGGCTCCACCCATGGTCAACACTCTTGGTACCAGTAGCCAGGAAATAAAAAAAAATTGTATTTCTATGGGAAAGTCTGCTGTTAGGGACCTCTCCAGGGTACTGAAGAGCAATGGTGTCATTCTGGAGACTAAGGTGCATCTGATACAGTCTTTGCAATCACTTGTTATGCCTCAGAGAGTTGGACAATGACTAGGGAGGATAGAAGGAGAATTGATGCCTTTGAGCTGTGATGCTGGCAAAGGGTATTGAATAGACCATGGACTGCCAAGAAAACAAACAGATTCATCCTGGAGAGGATTAAACCAGGCGGCTCCTTGGAGGTAAAGATTCTGGGGCTTCATCTGACATACTTTGGACATGTTGTATGGAAGGACAAGTCCTTGGAGATGGACATCATGCTTGAGAGGGTGGAGGGACGGTGCAAGAGGGGAAGACACTCTATGAGGTGAGTTAAGTCAGTGACTGGAGTAATCATGATTGGTGTGTCAGAGGCAGTGGGATTGGCACAGGCTGGAGCAGGGTTTAGGGCTGTTGTTCATACGGTTGCTATGAGTCGCAAGTGACTTGACGGCACATAACAACAACAATAACAACAACAGTGTTGTTTTGTGATTATATTAAAGTATATAAACCATTTGTCATACCCCTGACACATAATATAATGGCATTTGAGAAATAGTACTTATTATAATTATTCTTTATTTGTACTCAGCTTTCTTTAGTTATACTAAATATAATTTATTCAGTGTTTCTTTTCCAATAATATCTCTAATACAAAGGATGTACAAAAATATTTGTATTTATTGCCTTTACCAGTGAATGATACATTTTGACACAGTTAATAGCTTCTGTTCCTGTCACAACAAATTACTACAATTTATGGAAATAAAAGAATGCAGTTTATTCCCTTATAGTTCTGCTGCTCAGAAGTTTGAAACAGGTTTTATTAGGCTAAAGAAAAAACTGAGCAGAACGGAATTCCTTCCTATAGACTTTAGGGGAACAGTCTGTTTTTTAACCCTTCCAGTTTATGGATGCCCCTTGCATGACCCAGTTTGATATTTGAAGATAATAATGCCCTATATCTTGAACACTACTTCTACTACCACATTTCTCTCTGATCTTGGTTAAAAAATATTTCTGTATCAAAGAATTTATGGTACTAGATTAGGTCTACCTACATAATCCATGATAATCTCCCACTCTGCCATGTAAAGAGACAATCACAGATTGCAGAGAGTAAGGTATGAGTGACTCTGGGATGCCTTTTCAAACTAATACACAACATTAGTAATTTATCACAATATTTGCTCTTTGTAATTTTATAATATATATTGGTTTTCTAATCTTACAGTTGTTGTTGCTCTGTACTATTTAGTCAGAACCAACCCATAGCTGAACCTCCCACAGGTATCGAGAGGGAGATAATTACAAGGGAGGAGACTACCCATCATTCACCTGTGGAGCAGCGGGTGGATTCGAACTGCGTGCTTCAGAATTGCAGCATAGCTTCTTCCCACTAGGCCACCAGAGCAGAGATAACTGAAACCAGTAAGATTTGTGTTCATTTGGAGTGAAACTTTTGTCCCTGTTGTTGCCTTTTCTCACTGTAATGTTTGATTCTACTTGGTATTTAAAACTTTCTTTTTATTATTGATAATTTTATACTCGTATAGATTTCCCCCTTACTGTTTCTTAATAGATAGATTTCCTGTAAATGTAAAATTGTGTCTCCTCTTTCCTATAAATATTTTTATTTGCCATAGCTCTGATGAGCTATTGATAAGAAGCTGTGCTGCAATCCCAAAGACGTGCAGTTCAAATCTGCCAGCTTCTTTTGGGAAGAAGGATGGGCAGTTTTCTGATGTGCAATTAACATAAATTCTTATGGAGGGTCAGCTATGGATGGATTCTGACTTTACATCACACAACAACAACATCATACAGGTATTAGCTAAGTTTCTTACCTGTTTTAGCTTTATTTCCTACTTTCGTTGTATCTATTTCTTCAAAAAGACTGGACAGCATGACCAACACTGACAGAATGGATCCTAGATAGCCTGATATCAATGTATCTTTTTCCAGACTTGAAATCAATGTAACTTGTTCTGCTGGATTTTTTATTTGCTTGGTACATCCAATTCTTTCTTTCCCTTCAATTTCTCCCAATTGATAATGTCTACTTAACATTGTGCTTTGAGACAGATAATTTGTATTCTAAGTTTCACAGGTTGACAGATTAAAAGAAATTTAGTCTTTGAAAGGAATACATATAAATCATATCAACATTTGACTTAGATGATTTAGAAGTTGACATTTGGAGTTCAAATGGATTTAAGACGTTCAGAGTCATAATGTTAGTGGGTGAATATGTTTTGTATGTAGGAAGGATTTGAATTTTGAGAGGCCAAAGGTTAAAAGTTTTTATTGAATTAAACTTACCAAGAGTCACTGCCTGCAGTTCTCGGTCAAAGTGGTCTGGCACTCACCTCCTGGTCAGTTTGCTACCTATTCCCTGGTGGTGGTTGCTGTGGTGGTGGTTGTTGCTCTGGGTAGCAGAATGCCCACGGACTGTCCAAGCAAATTGACCAAGGACTGCAGGCAGTGACCCTGCCTGTAAATTTTAACAGTGTACCTGTGTTTATAATTCATCTGACAATGGGTTTTCTTTATTATGTTATTATGGTAATATTAGTATTATATGTTTTGAGGCAATCTCTTTTAAAATATAAAAATAAATGATCAAGCAATAGCTCATAGGTGTCATTATCACATCATAGTAATCAGAAAGCCAAGAAATAAGGACTTTTCTCCTGAGTTGACACAGAGTGAAAACATTTCATTAGAGTTGGCACCAAAATTTAGACTACTAAATGTGAGAGTACAGTAATCTTTGTATTCTTTGATCTTCTTTTGATGTTCTAGCATCATTCAGGATTTTATCCATAACGTCACTGTACCAAAAAGAATTGACAATGAACCATTTCAGGAAGTAGGATATGTTAAAAAAAACAATAGTATTGATGGAAGAATTCCAAGCTTCACTGAAGGCAAGCCCCCCAGGAAATGATTGATGGAAAGCTGATTGAAATGTAACCTTGAACGTACTCACCAGGTTTTTTTGTTTGGTTTTTGTGTTTTTGTTTTTTATGTTTTGTTGTTTTGGTTGTTTGTTTTTTTGTTTTGTTTTGTTTTTTGTTTTTGTTTTTTTTTTTTTTAAGACAGTTACTTAGCCAGTTGTCCAAAAGAGATCCATATTTATTTCCATTTATTCCTCAAAAAAGTGATCCAACAGAATGTAGATTTTATTGAGCAGTATCATTAATGAAAGTATTTGCTGAAGATTATTCAAAACTAGTTGGAACAGTACATAAATAGTGAACTGCCAGAAATTCAAGCTGGATTCAAAAGAGGCCTTGAAGCAAAGGATATCTTTGATGATGTTAGGGGATCTTAGTTGAGAGCAGAGAGCACAAGAAGATGTTTACTTGTGTTTTATTGATAATGGAAAGGTATGTGATGATGTGAAGCAAAAGAAATTATATCTAACATTGAAAAGAATTAAAATGTCAGAACAGTTTATTCTGCTCATACAAACTATGCATAGAGCAAGTGCAGCTGGCAGGAGAAAGTAGAGTGCGTGCCTTAAAATTAGGAAAGTTGTGCATCAGGACTGTGTCCTTTTTCTTATATATTGTTTGTATGCTGAGCAAATGATTAGAGAAGATGGACTACATGAAGAAGAATGTATTCTCGAGATTGGAGGAATACTCAACAACCTGTGCATGCAGGTAGCTCTACCTTGGCTGCTGAAAGCAAAGAGGCCTTGCAAAACTTGCTACAGAGGCTCAAAGATTAGTCTTCAATATGATTTACATCTCAACAGCAAGAAAATAAAAATCCTAACTACAGGGACAATAGATAGTATCATGACAAATGGAGAGAAGATTAAAGTTATCAATTATTTCATTTTATTTGCATCCACAATCAACACTCTTTGCAGAAGCAGTCAAGAAATCAAAAGACCTGTTATATTGGAGAACTATGCTGTAAAGGATCTTTCCAAAGTGCTAAAAACAAGGATATCACTTTATCTTTTTTTTTGTTTTATTTTTAAGGATATCACTTTAAAGCCTAAGGTATGTCTAATGCAGGTCAGTATTTTCATTTGCTCCCTGTGTATCTGAAAGTTAGACAATGAATCCTTATTAGAGAAGAATTAATGCCTTTTAATTAGTGCTGATATAGTGTATTGAATACACCATGGACTGCCCAGAGAACAAACAAATATGTCTTGATAGAAGTACAACCAGAGTGCTCCTTAGAGACTATGATGTTAAACCATCATATCATATATTCAGGTATATCTTTAGGAGGAGACAATCCCTGGAGAAAGACATAATACTGGAATAGATAGAGAGTCAGCAAAAAGAGTAAGTAAAGCTTTCAGTGAGATGGTTTGACACAATGACTACCATCAGAATCTTTCACATGACAGAGATCATGAAGATTGTACAAGATAGGGAAAAGTTCATAATTTGTCATTCATTTGGGTCATTAGGAGTTGAAGTTGACCTGATGGCAACAAAACATAAGATCAAAAGTAAGGGAAAAAAGTTATTTATTAATGTCATCTGTTTATTACATTCTCTTGGAGAATGACGCTCTACTGTGCATTGCCTGGGGCAAGGTCCCTTTTGTCCAAATCAAGGAAAGAAACAAATTTTCCAAGCAATAGAAAAGTGAAGACATAAAACAAAATATTTCTGCAACAAGAAACATAGAAGATCACTTTAAATAAATACTTGCCTATACTTCTCATTGAATTTTGTGTTTCTAGTAGCAAATACTCATGCCTACTTTTATGAAAGCAGAATTAGATATCCTAAGTAATTGTTGTTGCTGTTGCCATGGCACCAAGCCAAGTATGACCCATAGTGACCCTATGAACAACAGATCTGAACTCTATCCTATCCTGTTTCATCTTCACTTTTTGACACAGTAGAGCCCATTGTGGGAGTTACAGGGTTAAGTCTTCTGAATAATTGGGTAACTATAATTTGATTTTTGCAAAATAAATGGGTATACTAAGTCCAACTTGCTCCTATATATTCTCCTTCTTCATTTCCTGTTGGTGTGTTAAGTAAGCACCTTCAAGTTGTAGGCAACTCACAGTGACCCTATGAACGAAGACCTGGACACTTGTATAACTTTCATCCTTTCTCACGGTTCATAGGGTTTCCAGAGGCAAGCTATATCAGATGTGGATGCCACTCCTATTTCCAAGTGTGTTCTAATCAGGGAGCTCCACGAAACACTGTCTACCATGGGTAATCATTCTCACATTTGACACATCAGTGTCACAGTGTTTGACTTCACAGCCACCACAAGTTACCTTCGTACAGCAAATGGACAGAACAGGGCTATACAACCTAGAAGAATGTTTGACCAAAAACAATTTAAAAAAACAGGCCTGAGGGCTGCATATTAGAGTCACCACCCCTTTGGCTTCATCTCTTAGCCTGTAAAATCTGGAATACAAGTTGTTGTTGTTACTCTTCTATGCAGTTGAGTCATCCGCAATTCATAGCAACCCTGTACACGACAGTCCTAAACCCTATTCTATCCCATGCCAATACACCTATTGTCTCCAACACACATATTCCTATTACTCCAGTCACGGAATCAATCCATCTCTTTGGAGTCATAATCTCCTGCACTGTCCTTCCACCCTCCCAAGCATGACATCCTTCCCCAAGACCTGATCGCTCCTTGCAACATGTCCAAAATATGTCAGATGAAGCTTCATAATCCTTTCCTCCAACAAGCAGCCTGATTTCAACCTCTAGAGGTTGAACTTCTTTGTTCTCCTAGCAGTCCATTGTATATTCAATAATTTTTTCCAGCACCACAGCTCAAAGACATCAACTCACCTTTATCATCCCTAGTCATTTGTCCAGCTTTCTGAAGCATAGCAAGCAATTGCAAAGACCATGGCTTGTATCAGGCAGAGCTTAGTCTCCAGACTGGCATCATTGCTCTTCTGTACTCTGGAGAGGTCTCTGACAGCAGACTTTCCCAGTGCAATTCATCTTTTCATTTCCTGGCTGCTGGTACTAAGAATGTTGATTGTTAGCATAGCAAACTGAAGCTGTCAACAATCAGTCTCTTCACCATCCATCATGATGCTGCCAATTGACCCAGTGGTGAGAATCTTTGTTTTCTTGATGTTAAGCTTCAATCCATATTGAAGGTTGCGGTCCTTGACCCTCTGCAGCAAGTACTTCAGGTCCTTCTCAGTTTCAGCAAGTAGGGATCTGTCATCTTCATAATACAGATTGTTGATGAGACCACCTCTAATCCTGATGCCACATTTCTTCTCATAGAGCCCAGCCTCCTGGATGATCTTTTCTGCATATTGATTGAAAAGATATGGAGATCGGAAACATCTTTGGTTCATGCCTTTCCCAATTTTGAACCATACAGTATTTGCTTGCTCTGCTCTGACAATTGCCTCCTGGTCCTGTCTAGATTTTGCATAAGCACAATCAAGTCTTCTGGGATTACCATTCTTCTCAGAGTCAGTCACAGTTTATTGTGATCTACACAGTCAAATGCCTTTGCATAGTTGATGAAACACAGATAGACATACCTCTGGTACTCTCTGTTTTCAGTCAAGATCCACCTGACATTAGCTATAATATCCCTAGTACCATGGCCTCTTCTAAACCCAGCCTGCACATCAGGAAATTATCTGTTGATGTGCTGTTCCAGTCGTTTTTGGAGAATCTTCAGCAGAATCTTGCTTGCATTTGATATCAATGATACTGTTTGATAATTTCTGCACTCTGTTGGATCACCCTTCTTTGGAATGGGAACAAATATAGATCTCCTCTAGTCACTTGCCCAGGTGATTGTCCTCCAGATTTCTTGGCACAACTTGAGCAAATCCAGGGCAAGGTCTGTGTTGAAATATGTTAGTCAGTATGTCATCAATTCCTGGGGCCTTTTTTTTGGTCAATTCTTTCAGAGCATCTTGAACTTCTTCCTTCATCACCACAGACTCTTGCTCATATGTTGTTTCATGAAATTTTTCTGTTTTCACCAATTCCTCTTGGTAAAATGACTTTGTATATTCTTTCTGTCTTCTTTTAATGTTTCCTTGATCCTTCAATATTCTGCCCAAAGCATCCTTAAGTATTGCAAGTTGAGGTTTGAATTTGTTCTTCAGTTCCTCAGCCTAAGAAATACTGAGGGAGTTTGGGCTTTTTGATTTTCTGACTCCAGCTCCTTGCACATTTCATTGTGATACTTTATTTTGTCTTCCTATGCTGCCCTTTGGAATCTTCTGTTCAACTCCTTAATATCTTGATTTCTTTCTTTACTTTGCTTTGACCTTTTGGCAGTCTAGTGCAATATTCATTCAGAGTTTCTTCAGACATCCATCTTGGTCTTTTCTTCCTTCTCTGCCTTTGTAATGGCCTTTTTCATTCTTCCTGGATGATATTCTTGATATCCTCTCACAGCTCTTCTGGTCTTTGCTCACTAACATCCAAGGCCTCAAACCCTTTCCTGAGATGGTTTTGAAATTTATTTGGGATAGATGGAATCAAAGCCAAATGTTGGTTCCTATGGACTTTATTTTGTTTTCCTCAGCTTCAGCTTGAGTTTGTATAAGAGTAATTGGTGATCTGTTGTACAATCAGCACCTGGCCAATTTTCACAGCTGATATTGAGGTTCTCCAGCGATTCTTTACACAGACGTAATTGATCTGAGTCCTATGCATACTATCAGGTAAAATCCACGTGTACAGCATGCCTTTATGTGTCTCATAAAATGCATTTGCAATGAATAACTCGTTGATTGTGCAAAATACTATCATTCCATCACCAGCTTCATTTATGTCACCAAGTCCATTTTTTACAACTTCTGATACTTCTTCTCTTTCCCCAACTTTTGTATTCTAGTCATCCATTAATATTAATGCATATTGATAGCATGTTCAATCAATCTCTGACTGTAAAATTGGTAGACACCTTCTATTTCCTCCTCTTTGGCTCTGGTTGTTGGTGCATATATTTGAATGATGGTGATAGTCACTGAACTTCCTTGTATGCGTATGGATATTATCCTGTCACTCACACCATTGTATTTCAAGACAGATCTAGAAATGATTTTTTTAACTATAAAAGCAACCCAAATTTTCCTCACCATAGTAGATCATCTGATCCTCTGACTTAAAATGTCCTATGCCAGTCCACCTTATTTTGCCAATATTAGTATATCAATATTTATGTGTTCCATTTCTTTCTTCACAATATACAAGTTAACTACTGAAAATCAAATATTCCAAAGTTCATTTTTAACTCTTGGTCTATGAGAGAGGAAAAGAGATATTAATATGAGAAAACTGTTTTTATTCTTTCAGTTTCTGTTGTGTTTAGATGCCCTTTAATCAAGCACAACTCACAGTGACACTATGAACTACAGATCTAGACCTTGTTCTGTTCTATGCCATTCTCATCATCTCTGATACACTTGAGCCTACTGTTTCAGGTGCTGTGTCAATCTAT
>NW_006399835.1:7080618-7083166 GCF_000299155.1 Elephantulus edwardii | reverse complement strand
CCATTGCTCTCCAGTAATTTAGAGAGACCTCTGACAGCCAACTTTTCCTTTTCTTCTGACTGCTGATAAAAAGGGTGTTGATTTTGGATCCAAGTAAGATTAAATCCTCGATGGTTTCAACTTTTGTACATCTATCATGATGTTGGATTATTGGTCCACTGGTGAATATTTTTGTCCTCTTGATGTTGACGTGGAATCTATACTGAAGGGTATAGTCTTTGATTCTCTGCAGTAAGTGTTTCAAGTCCTTTTCACTTTAAGCAAGCAAGATTATGTCATTTGCAATCTACAGGTTGTTGATGATTCTTTTTCCACTCAAGATGCCACATTCTCCTTCATAGATTCCAGTTTCTCAAATTATATGCTCAACATACAAATTAAATATGTATGGAGAAAGATACTACCATAATGTACTATTGCTGATTGTAAACCATGCACTAATATCTTGTTCTATTTGAAAAAAAAATGACTAGGTTCTGTTTAATCCAGGTATCCATCTACATTTGATCTATACTCTAACAGTGTGTATCTGTTTGTGTATGCTTACATAGAGATGATAGATAGATAGATAGATAGATAGATAGATAGATAGATAGATAGATAGATATAGATATATCTCCTTTCTGAATAGTATCATATGATCTCTATCAATTTCAGCAAGCAGATACAGTGCACTCCTTTCTGTAGAGAGTACTCAGTTCTAAATATTGAAAAGCAGTCAAGTTATAAAACATCTCAAATACCACCAGTTGAGAAGGCAAAAAGTTTTAACCAGCCAATCTCATTTCTCAAGCAACACCTCTCTCAAAGTAGCTCAAACTCGAGCTTTGGTGGCCTAGTGGCAAGAAGCTGCACTGCAATCTCAGAGGTGTGCAGTTTGAATCCACCAGATGCTCCTCTGGAGAAGGAGGAACAATCGCCTCCTGTACCAGTCAGATCTGATTTGACGGTATACACAAAAAATAATGAAATAAAAAGAATAGCTCAAACTCACTGCCATTAATTTGATTCCTACTCACAACAACATTCCATTGAATTTCTAAAGCTTTAACTAGTAATAGAGGGAGATCGCTCATCTTTCTCCAAAGGAGCAACTACTGGATTTCAACCACCAGAGATGGAGCCTTTTGGTTAGCTATACAACACCTTGTAGACTAGGCTCCAGAGCTTCCTAAAACTCCTCTTTTGTTGTGTGCCAGGGAGTCAGAACTGACGTATAACTATCTTCCAGCAGATGTTCATAGACAATACATCATAAAGGAAGATTGTCCGTCCTTCTTTTGTGAAGCAGCTGGTGGATTAAAACTTCATGTCTTTGGGATTACAACACAGTTTCTCACCACTAAGCTGCCACACAAAAAACCTACTATAGCAGCAGGCAGAGCTGTATCAATTTGTTTCTTAAACTTTCCTTTTCATAAAGTTTTTTTTTTCCTTATGCCTAGGTTTTTTACTATTCCATTTAGGGTGACATAGTCTTAATAGAGCCTCCCCAGGACAATAAATGAAAAGTTAGGATGGGTAGATTTGTATATTTAGAACACTTGAAAATCCAATAATGGAACAAAAGACCAAAGAGCACCTATATAACTCACTCTGCTGAAGCTATTATTTTGGCCAAGAATAAAGACTAACAGCCAAAGGGGATAAATTACTCAAGGGTAAACTCCACTTGCTGTAAGACTGTGTTAAAGACTTGATAGATTGCAGCAATGCAAAAATAAAATTGCTTAATATCACGTTAGCCTAAGGGGCCTCTACATATATGTAGCTAGACTTCTGATTTCAAAGTTCAGTGATTCACATAACTCCAGAAGCTAGAAGTAAAAAGTAAAATCGCCAATATGAAAATCTGTAAAAAGTGTCCATAAGGTATTTTCAATGGTTTATCTATTTATCATCTATCTATCTATCTATCTATCTATCTATCTATCTATCTATCTATCTATCTATCTATCTACAGGGAGTAGTGGATCCGTTTATTCCATGAAATATATGCCAAATCCATTTCAGAAAGAGAAATAAAAACACTTATTCTTAATGGCATAGCTGGCTTTGTATCAATATCTCCCATACTGTCAGGTATAATGATCAATAGTACACAACATAAATTGAACAGAGTAGAGAAATTTTGTGCTGAAAAGTACCTTTTTACCTGTTGCCAAAATAAACGGAACTCTACCTCTCAACACTAATTGTTTTCAGTGAGCAGAGACTACTGTAAGTATGCACTCTTAAAAGGAAAATTTTCTCACAAAGACATCTATTATTGACATTTTCAGCTCTTTTCTTAGAGACAGGACAGCAGTGGGAAAATCTTGAGCATAGACATGAAGGAAAGGAACGTTAAAAAGTATATAAATTATGTTTACTGCATTGAAGTCAATGAGGGAGAGATTAGTTTAAAACGAATATATTTTAGGGCATTATGATTATCATAAGAGTCCGGAATGAGGGTTGCAGAGTGGAGTATACTTGGGGTGGGGGTGGGAATGTGCGGGGTGGGGGATGATTTGTGTACCAATGAAGGAGTTTGTCTTTTACTTTT
>NW_006399835.1:7066611-7080035 GCF_000299155.1 Elephantulus edwardii | reverse complement strand
TTATGAGTTTCCCCTATCTTTCAAATATTAGTTAAAAAGCAGCATCAAATTCCCCCTCATACTGTGTCTTTTTGTGTACCAAAGGAGAAGTGGAAAATTAAGCATACATGAAATGCAAACATGGGACTATACTTAGGGTAAATGCAAAATAACAGAGATCAGAAGAGGAGACAAAATATTCTGGAACAGTTTATACCTCTTGATATTCTTGATAGTTATAGTTTAATCATGGATTTATCCAATACATTTCTTTAAAGTAATTATGATTTTCATCCACTTTTAGGTTTGTGGACTAAAGGAACTAAAATTTTTCAACATCTATAATATCAACAACATTAAGGGCTGGTAGAGGGGAGAGAGATGTTGAATGGTGTAGGCGGAAGTAGACAGGGATGCTGGTGGAAGGAAAGGGGTGGGTCAAGACTCACATGGCAGGGTGGGCAGCAACATCGAATCTGTCATTTCTCTAATTGGGTAAATGTCTTTCATCTGCTCTTTTCTGTAAAATGCTTTTCTGTCAATTACTATTATAAAAAGAAATTAAGACAGACTAGAAAGAAGGATTGGCTATCCACTTCTGAAATAACAGGCCTCTGAAAACCTTATGTACAGTAGAATACATTTAGAATACACACGCAGATATGGCAATTGAGGCTGAGATTTCAGATATGGAAACACAAAGAGGAATAGTTGCAGACAGAGAATAGTGACTGGAACATGGAATGTGAGAAGCATGAATGTAAGAAAATTGTTAAGAAAGACATGGAACACATGAATATTGACATACTAGGTATTGGTGAAGTGAGGTGGCTTGGCAAGGGACATTTTTAATCAGATGATCATATAATCTACTATGTTGGGGATGAAAAGGTGAGGAAAATGGGGTTGCTTTCATAATTTAAATAGACATTTCTAGATCCATCATGAAATACAATGTGGTGAGTGACAGGATAATATCCATACACATACAAGGAAGTCCAGTAAATACCACTATCATTCAAATATATGCACTGGCAACTAGAGCCCAAGAGGAGGAAATAGAAGATTTCTACCAACTTTTGCAGTCAGAGATTGATTGAATATGTAATCAAGATGCACTGATAATAATGGGTGACTGGAATGCAAAAGTTGGGAACAGGTAAGAAGGATCAGTAGCTGGAAAACATAGACTTGATGACAGAAATGAGGCTGAAGATAGAATGACAGCATTCTGCACATTCAATGATTTATTCATTGCAAATACCTTTTATAAGAGACACAAATGCAGGCTATACATATGGATTTCACCTGATGATATGCATAGGAATCAGATCAATTACATCTGTGGAAAGAATCGCTGGAAAAGCTCAGTATCAGCTGCGAAAACCAGGCCAGGTGCTGATTGTGAAAGACCACCAACTGCTCATATGCAAGTACAAGCTGAAGCTGAACAATATGAAATCAAATCCATAGGAACCAAAATTTGACCTTAAATCTATACCACTCAAATTTTGAAACCATCTCAGGAACAGATATGAGGCCTTGAACACTAATGAGTGAAGACCAAATTAGCTGTGGTAAGATATCAAGAATATTGTCCATGAAGAATGCAAAAGGTGACTTGAAGGTGAAATTTCTGCTGTGCCAGTAAATGAGCAGGATCCCACCTGCACACTCCTGCTCAAGAGCACCCTAAGATACACTACCATATTTCTATGAAAACAGCATGAACAAGCCCATCTCCCACATTTGTTAACCAACTTTGCCTTGCCCCTGAAAGATAAGTGCACTATGCTAATTTTATGGATAGTAACATGTTAAGAAATTAGCATAACACACTATTAAAATACTTGGGATAATTAGCAAAAAAAATGTGTTAAGTTCTCATTATTTCCATAAAAATGAAGTATTATACCAAAAAAAAGAAAGAGCTGAAGAGGAAGACCAAAATGGATGTCAGAGGAGACTCTGAATATTGCATTAGAATGCAGAGAAGCCAAAGCTAAAGGAAGAAATCAAGAAATTAACAGAAATTTCAAAAGGCAGCTCAAGATGACAAAGCAAGATATTATAATGAAATGTGCAAAGAGCTGGAGTCAGAAATTCAAAAGGGGTGAACTCGCTCAGGATTTCTTAAGTTGAAAGAATTGAGAAACAAATTCAAGCCACGAGTGGTAATACTTAAGGATGCTTTGCGCAAAATGTTAAATGATCCAAGAAAAATTAAAAGAAGATGGAAGTAATATACAGAGTCATTGTACCAGAATGAAATGGCTGACATGAAAGAATTTAATGAAACAACATATGGGTAAGAGACTGTGGTGATGAAGGAGGAAGTTCAAGCTGCTCTGAAAGAATTTGTAAAACACAAAGCTCTAGTAGTTGATGGCATATTTCAACAACACAGACACTTCTGTGGATGTGCCATGAAATCTGGAGTACAGCCAATTGGCCAACTGACTGGAAGAGATCTATGTTTGTTCCCATTCCAAAGAAAGGTGACTAGATAGAGTGTGGAAATTATTGAACAATATCATTACTATCACATGCAAACAAGATTCTACTGAAATTTATACAAATATGACTGGAGCAAAACGTCAACAGAGAACTGCCAGATGTGCAGGCTGGGTTTAGAAGAGGCTGTGATACTAGAGATATATTAGCTAATGTTAGATGGATCTTGGCAAAAGGTAAAGAGTACCAGAGGAATGTCTATCAAAGGCTTTTAACTGTGTGGATCACAACAAACTGTGGCTGACTGAGAAGAATGGGAATCCCAGAACATTTGATGTATTTATGTGACACCTATACTTGAATCAAGAGGCAGTCATCAGAACAGAGGAAGGAGACATTGCAGGTTCAAAATTGGGAAGATTGTCCACCAGAGATGTATTTTGTCGCCATACCTTTTCAATCTGTAAGCAGAACAGATCATCCGGGACACTGGGCTGTATGAGGAGGAATGTGGCAACAGGATTGGAGGAAGATTCATCAACAACCTGCATTATGCAGATGACACAACCATGCTTGCTGAAACTGAGGAGGACCTGAAGCACTTGCAGAAGGTCAAGGACTGCAGCCTTCAATATGAATTGAAGCTCAACATCAAGAAAGCAAAGATTCTCACCGGGCCAATTGGCAGCATCAGTATGAATGGTGAAGGAATTGAGATTGTTCACAGTTTCAGTTTGCTTGGCTCCACAATCAACACTTTTGATACCAGTAGCCAGGAAATCAAGAGATTAATTGCACTGGGACCTCTCTAGAGTACTGAAGAGCAACAACGTGAGTCTATAGACTAAGATGCGACTGATCCAGGCCATAGTTTCGGCAATTGCATTTTATACGTCAGAGAGCTGGACAGTGACTAGGGATGATAGAAAGAGAATTGATGCCTTTGAGCTGTGGTACTGGAGAAAAGTGTTGAATATACCATGTACTGCTAGGATAACAAAAGATTTGTCCTGGAGAGGGTGAAACTGGGATGTTCCTTGGAGGCAAGGATTATGACATACCTGGGCATGTGTAAAGGAAGGACCAGTCCTTGGAGTGGGACATGACGTTTGGGAGGTTGGAGGGACAGCGTGAGAGAGGAAGACCCTCGATGAGATGGATCAATGTGGTTAATGGGAGTAGTTTTTTCAGAAACAGTGAGGTTGGCACAAGATAGAGCAAAGTTTAGGGCTTTTATACATAGAGTCAGTGTGAGTTGCAAGTGAGTTGGTGGCACATAACAACAACAACAACAACAACATAATACATTAATCTTTAATGACTTCTAGTTTCCAGTTCTGATAACTTAGTGGTAAGGAATCTCACTGCCAACATAAAAGTACTTGGTTCAAGTCCACCAACTACTTCTCTGGAGAATGATAAGCAAGCTCTTCTTGTACAATTTACTGCCTTTGAAAACCCACTGGAGAGTCAGCTACGGGCTGATTCTGACTCAATTGTACACAACAACAATACAGTTTCCAGTTTAGTCTTCATTTTTTTAAAATATTTTTTCTTTATTTTTAATTTTTTTAGTCTTCATTTTCATAAATGTATAAATGCTACAATCAATGAAACAAATATTTAAAGAAAGTTTCTCTTGTCTTGCTCATGTATATTAGTTTGCTGTATCAGTTGTGTATTATTTCTATAATAGAGATACCACATGTGAATGACTTTTACAAACAGACATGTGCTCTCTCAGTGCTTAGGAAGTTTGGGGAGTGCTAGCTCTCCAGGAAAGCTTTCTCTCTGTGTCAACTCTAGAATGTGGTCTTCATCCTCTTTCAACATCTGTGAGTTTAGAGATATCCATGTGAAATGGCATCATTTCTCCTGAGCCCAGAGGATCCCCAGTGTAGAGATGTTTGTTCCAGAGGACATATTCTGTTCCTATTATTTTTTCTTCATGAAACTTAATGTCTCTTTCTCTTTGCTCATTTCTCTCTCCTTTTATCTTTTGTAAAATAAAACTTAAAACAGGCCACATTCGCAGGAAACCTCCCTTATATGTGATCATAGCTGTGATGTTAAAACAGATATTTAATTCTGCCCTAAATACCTTACAACTAACTGACTGCTCATGTTTGATGATATCATAAGCTATGTTTACATATTATGAAACTACCAAATTATATCATTACATTATAATAAACTGAGAAGTATGGCCCATACATATTGAAACATACATATTTTGGAGGGACAGAATTCATTGATGACACTTTAAAATTTTTTTATATTTTCTGGTGACAGTATATTTTACCAATAAGTCCTTTCTGATAATGAGAAATGTTTCTTTGGTATTCATTGAAGCACTTCAAATATTTTTAGGGTGTCTTTTTTTTTTACCTTTATGGCTTAAAGAAGCTTGTTTAAGCAGGAGAACATAGTGAAATCATCTGAGTCTGTTGAGCTCTGATGGTATATATCGATTTGAACTGAGTAGTATGGAGGCCAAATATTTTTTGTTTATATGTCATAAAAAGGCTCTATTTTCTCATGTAGTCAAAAGTGATTTAATGCAGCATAGTATTTCATTGTGTGAATATACCAGAGTTTCTCTATCCATTCGTCTGTATTATTCAAAATGGGTGTCCCTGGAGGACACTAGCTGAGTGAAATATCCCAGACACAAAAGGACAAATGATGCACAGTGCCACTGATGTGAAATGGGACTGACATCAGGGTTGGGGGTGGGGGGAGACTGAGAAGGATGACATAAATTATGTATACTGTATTGAAACAGATGAAAGAGATAAATGTTTAAAGGGGATATATGGTTAGGTATTATTGTCATGACAGAGGTACAGAACGAAGGGTGCATAGTGGAGTGGAATTGGGAGGAGGGATTGTATAACAATGAAAGAATTTTTCTTTTACTTTTCAAAGAGAAGAATGAACTGGAGAGGAGAAGGGATGGGCAGGGGAAAAAAGTGCAACAATAAATGAATAGAAATAGAAAATATCTGTAAATTTTCATTAGTATTAATAATAATAAATTAATAATTAAATTAAATAATAAAATGTCATTTAATTAATATTATTCTTATTAAACATTGATTTAGTGCCCCTTACACTAATCAACTGCTATAATTAGTAGTCTAGACTTTTAACTAAGGCAAAGATGTTGTTCAGAAGTAAGGTGTACATGTAAGAACTCATTCTACTTTTTCCCATCTTCCTTCTTGAAGTAGTGAGAAAAGAATCTTTATAGGTACTTTGTTTAAAACCCTTCCCAATTATTACTGATTAACTTTCTCTTAATATATTTCAGCTTTGTATTTTCCCTTTTTGAACCCTTTAATCGACTATTCCCAATGATTAACTTTTTTTCCTGTGTACTTATTCTTACTAGTTAAATTACTACCATATATGGTATTTTAAAGTCTATCTTTAAGATCAGAGGACTGCAAAATTATGAACTTATACCTTATAATGAAAGAATGTATTTTTCAGTGATATTTTCAGTCATACTAGTGACATTGTTTGAAAGGGAAAGAGACCCTATGACCCATTGAGATGTAAGATTCACTGCCAGAAAGGAGAGCTATTGAACTATGAAAGAAGGTAATTAGACAGTAATAGATTAAGTTATGGAAAGGATATAAGAACTCCAACTTTATGGAGGGAGATACGGTAGTCTTAGAGAGATAACTCACTGCCATCCAGGTCTGCTAAAAAATGTACCATGATTTTCAACCACTATCTCTGTGCATTTGGCTGAAGCAATTTGCATTTGGTGGGAAGAGCCCTTTGTTTATCACTATATTTATTGCATTGCATTATCCAGAAAAAAAGCTAACATTTATATATGAGTTCTGCTATCATAAATTCTTTAAAAATGATGCTATACTAGGTTTGTAAAATGTAACTTTCCATATTTGAATCAGATGCTATACCTAAACTGATTTATATCAAGTCTTTTTCCATTTGGGTAGTGGTTTTTCCATGTCCTTGACCCACTACTGACTTCCATTTCATTTTCTTGCCATGATATCAAATGAAGTCTCTAGAAATTGCAAAAAATCTAAATATTCTTAATATAGAAAACCTAAGTTAGGCTTTTATTTCCTAAGTGGAAAAAAGGAGAAGTGTAATATAAATTTATGACATGTATGGTATATTTATTGTACAGGACAAAAATGAAAGCAAGGGCCAAGAGATGAAATGAGAGAGAGGGAAAGGAGGGAAGGGAGACAGAGGTGGAAGAAGAAATAGCATGAAAAGAATATATGGAGAGTTGATCATTCTTGGGATGCTTTATCACATTGAAACTTTATTTTCAATAGACTGTAAGACTACAGGGAAAGACAGGAAGACCCTCAATGAGATGGACTGACACAGTGACTGTAACAATAGGCTCAAGTATATTAGAGATGATGATGTTGGCATAGGATAGGGCAAGGTCAGATCCAATTGTTCTTAGGGTCTCTATGAATTGTACTCAACTCAAATGTGCATAAAAATAATGACAGCAAACCTTGAGTATAGGAGTCAACTAATATGGTGGTTGTTGTTGTTGTTATGTGCCTTTGAGTCACTTGTGACTCATAGCAACCCTATGTGCAACAGCCCTAAATTCTGCTCTGTCCTGTGCCAATCACACTGTCTCCGACACACTCATCCCAATTGCCCCAGTCACCGAATCAATCCATCTCGCAGAGGGCCTTCCCCTCCTGCGCCTGCCCTCCACCCTCCCAAGCATAATGTCTTTCTCCAAGGACCAGTCTCTCCTTACAGCATGACCAAAGAATGTCAGACAAAGTCTCAGAATCTTGCCTCCAAGGAGCAGCCCATTTTAACCCTCTCCAGGATGAATCTGTTTGTTTTCTTAGCAGTCCATGGTACCCTCAGCACTCTTCTCCAACACCACAGCTCAAAGACATCAATTCTCCTGTCCTCCCTGGTCATTGTCCAGCTCTCTGGTGCATAACAAGTGATTGCAAAGACCATGGTCTATACCAGAGGCACCTTAGTCTCCAGAGATACACCGTTTCTCTTGAGTACTTCAGAGAGGTCCCTAACAGCAGACTCTCCCATCACAATACGTCTTTTAATATCCTGGCTGCTGATGTCAAGTGTGTTGATTATGGAGCCAAGTGATATGGTAGTTAAAGTAAATACTACAAACTGAAAGGTTGGTGATTCAAACTCATAGGCTACTCTTGGAAGAAACATTGCAGTCTGATTCTGTAAATTACAGCCTTACAAAATCTATGGGACAATACTACTCTGCCCTGTAAGGTTTCTACAAGTACAAAATGATTTGATGGCAAAATGTTCTTTTTGGTTTATAAGGAAAAGGAAAATATTTAAGGCATAAATATATGCTAAAAACACTTTAAAAAGCAGGGTGATGACATTTCTGGGAATAATTATGACTTGTTTCAGTATTTCTTTCATCATGTTTTCATTATAATGTTAAGTAACACTAATGTCACTTCAGTGGAAAACTGACCATATTAAAGTTTGATAATTACAAAGAAGATTTTGAAAAGGAGTAAATAAAAGTAAACAGTAAATAATGGAAACTGTACAGGAAGAAAGTAACTTGGAGGGGTAAAACAAACAAATTTAAAGCCAAAGTGAATGTATTTAGATATCAGTTGTCCTGTTACTGAATATACATCTCATTCTGCTTATTATAGGTAGCAAATGCTTTGTCACTAAATTTAGTATAAGTATAAAACATATATTTATTTTCTTTAAATATTCAAACTTACTGAATTGCAAAATCTGTGTTTGACTCTTGGTAGATAATGGTAAGGGAGCTCTGGTGGCCTAGTGGTAAGAAGCTGCACTGCAATCCTGAAGGCACATGGTTCAAGGCCACCAGCTGCTCCTTGGGAGAAGGATACATAATCTCCTACCACGTGATTAATTGCCTCAGAAAACCCACTGAAGCGTGATCAGCTAGCTATTTGTTGGTTCAAACTCTGCTGTACATAACAACAACAATAACAAAATACAATGGCAAGCAAAAATTGCTAATTTTTCAGCACTCAAGAAGTTTGACATAACATTCTTGGCATCAGCAGTCAGGAAAAGAAAAGTGAATTACACTGGAAACATCTGTTGTCAGGGACCCGACTAGTAACAATGACATCAGTCTAGAGACAAATTGCCCCAGATCCAGTCAAGGCTATGGTCTTTGTAGTTAAATGCTATGCATCAGAAAGTTGGACAATGGCTAAGGGCAACCAAAGAAGAATCAAAGTCTTTGAGTTGTGATGCTGGAGAAGAGAATCGAACATATCATGAACTGCCAAGAGAACAAGAAACTTTGCCCTAAAGAGGGTGAAACTAGTTGTTCCTTGGAAGCAAAGATTTTAAAGCTCTATCTCCCATACTTTGGACATGTTTCCAGGAGGGACCAGTCTTTGGAAAAGGACATCAGGTTTGGAAAGGTGGAGGGATAGTGCAGGAGCAGGAAACCATGGATGAGATGGGTCGATACAGTAATTGAGGTAATGGGCATAGATGTGTCAGAACTCACTGAAGTTGGGTCAGGACAGGGCAGATTATGGTGATTATGGTCAATAATAGTTGGAGTCAACTCGATGGCACATAAGAACAAAATCTATAATTTAATGAATTGTCATAATAACCTACATTTAACTATATGTCATAAATGAGAGCTATGTGTGGGCTCCACAATCAAAGTTTTTTACACCAGCAGTCAAGAAATCAAAAGACGAATTGCATTAGACAAATCTGCTGTCAGGTAACTTTCCAGAGTACTGAGAAACAATGATATCAGTCTAGAGAATGGTCTTTGCAATTACTTGCTATGCATCAGAGAGCTGGATAATGACTAAGGATGACAGAAAAAGAATTGATGCCTTTGAGTTGTGGTGCTGGAGCAGAGTCTTGAACTTGTCTTGGACCTAGAAGTCTGTCTCAGGTAGGGGTAAACCCAATTTCTCCTTGAAGGCTAGGATTTTTTGAAGCTTCATCTCATATATTTTGGGCATGTAGCCAGAAGGGAACAATCCTTTGGAGAAGGACATCATACTCAGAAGAGTGGAGGGACAGTGCATGACAGGAAGACCAAAAATGAAATGGACTGATATATTTTATTTATTTAGGAAAATCCAGTGAGGGTAGGTGTAATCAGGGTCAGTGAGACTGGCTTAGGACAGGGCAGGCTTTAGAGCTATTGTACATAAAGTCACTATGAGTCAAAGATGACTTGGTAGCACATAACAACATCAACAACAACAACAATAACAACATGTGTGAATTTTATATTTGTTGCTTTTAGGTTCCATGGAGTCAATTCTTGTTCAGAAACCTTGCACTATCAAGTACAATCCTCTCAATCTCTTCCATGCTCAGGCCCAATTTTATTCCTTGTGCCAATTTATTTCATTAACGATCTTCCTCTCTTTTGCCTACCCTCTGTTTTTCCTACCTCGGTGTCTTTTTCCAGGGACCTACATCTTCTGACAACATGGCCAAAGTATATGAGATGATATTTCTTCTCAAACACCCCGGGTGTACTTCCTTCAAGGTAGATTTTTATTTATTTAGGAAAATCCAAGACATTGGTGGGTTGAGTGAGATATGAAAGAACAACATGGATTAACTCAATTTAAAAGGTTTGAAGTAAAATAAGCACTAGAGGAAGAAACTTTATATCAAAGATCTCATAGTAAGGAGAAACTAATGTTTATTCAAAAACAGAAAAATAGTAAGCCTTTTGTGAAGATTGTGAAAACTAAATGAGAACAAGATTTAAAAATGGCCATTTTGTCTTCATGCATGATTGCTGTAACACCTGATGTAATGTTTGTCTAAGTATTTGGCAAACATACAGTTCTACACAAATGTTTTGTAATTTCACAATCATAGTTCTAGAAATTTAACTCCACTCCAGTATTTCAATGAGATTACAGTGTATAACTACAGAAATCAATGTAAAATTATTTTTTGTATTCTGCTGAATATTGTAAATATTTTAAGCTAAAAACTATTCATTGCAATGTAACTTTTCAGTAGGTGAATAACCAAATGTCAAAATCACATAGAAAAAGTTTTGTTACCAAGGAACTACACAGACAGAGTCCAGGCCTGACATGATACATGACTTGTATGAGTTTGAGAGAGAAAGCAATACACTGTGAAAAAATGTGAAAGAAAATTACTTCTATATAGCTACTCCTCTTTTAAATTTGTGGATCATAAAAAATTATGGCTAACCTTGAGATGAATGGAAATCTCACAACACTTAATTGTGCTCAGGCAAAACCTATACTTAGACCAAGAAGCAGTTGTATAAACACAGAAAGGAAACACTACATGGTTTATTCATTCCTATTCACTCTGTATGCTAAACAAATTATCTGAGATGCCAGACATTGAGAAGAATTTGACATCAGAATTGAGGAAGACTCATCAATAATCTTTGTTATGGAAATGGTACAACTTTGCTTGCTGAAAGTGAAGGTCAAACACTCAAGCCTTCAATAGGGATTGTATCTTGATGTCAAGAATAGCAAAATTCTCACCATTGGACTGATAGATAACATTATGGCAGATGAAAAGTTTGAAACTGCCAGTTATTTCCTCTTATTTGGATCCACTATGAATACTTTTGGTACTAGCAGTAAGGAGATCAAGAGATGCATTGCACTGAAAAATTCTGTACCTAGGGACCTCTCCAAATTATTGAGGAGCAATGATGTGAGTTTGAAGAATGAAATGCACCTGATTCAGGTCATGGTCTTTTCAATAATTTGCTATGCATCTGGGAGCTGAAAAATGAATAAGGATGGCAGAAGAATAATTTATGCCTTTGAACTGTGGTGTTGGAAAAGAGTACTGAATATTTCATGAACTGCCAAAAGAACAAACAGACATGTCTTATTGAAGGTGCAGATAGAAAGCTCCTTAAAGACAATTATCATGAAACTTCATCTCATAACTTTGGACATGTTACTAGGACAGCCTGTTCCTTGGAGGACATCATGCTTGGAATGAGGAGGAAAAGGGAATGAAAGAAAGTCCCTCAACCAGGTTGATTGATACAGTGACAGTAGCAATTGGCTTAGGCTAAAGTGGGTCAGAGTTTTTTAAGATGGCACAGGATAGGACAGGTTTCAGATCTGTTGTTCATAGGGTCCTACTTGACTTGCCAGCACCTAACAACAAATGCGGGGTTTACTAAAGTTACTTAAAAATAATTAAGAAATTGGTAGATTTTCTAACAGTAAAATGTATTGAAAACCACTTAAAAATCCTTCTAGGAAGAAATAAAAATGGTTAGTATATATATATATAAAAGATTCCTCCCTCAGCAGTTATAATAAATACCTTGCATACTGAATATCTTGTTATCCTATATTTTACATTCACAACTATTATAATAAATATCCACCATCTGACTATTTTGTACATTAATAATACATGTTTATTACTAACAAACACAGGTATGAGGAAAGAGTAATACTAGCTGTGATAATTAAGGTTGTGTGTCACCTTGCCTGAGTTATAGTTTTCAGTGGTTTTGAAATTATGTAAAGATGTAATTGGAGAGTTATGAAATGATGTAGTTATCTACCATTTTATGATCTTGTAAGATCATCCTTGAATAATATCTATTCAATATTCAAATACTTAATGTACTATATATATATATATATATATATATTCGAAAACCTGAGAAGTTAGTGCATAATAAAATTAGCCATAACAGTCAGTAAAAGTGAGGGAAACCTTTTATGAAATGTAGTACCACAGTAACTACAACAATAAATTCAAACATATCTGCAAGCATAAGAATAAAATAGGAGCATGAGGAAGCATCATATTCTGTTGTATACAAGGTCATTATGAGTCACAACTTAATGATGCCTAGCTCTTACAACAGCTGTGCACAGACATCATTTAATTATTAAGATTTATTGTAGAGGGTACCATTTTGTACAGTGAGTGCTAATTTGTTCAATGTTGCAACTTTTTTTGCATATCTTTGATATGTTGTGTACCTTCTATCTCTCTTTTTTTAAGATTCACAATGCATATTTGTACATCTGGAAGTTGTTTCTTGACAGTGCTATAGATTGATCACTGGACTCATGACTTAATGGTAAAAATTTAAAATCCAGTGTCTACTCTAATCAGAGAAGATGAGGCAGGCTACTTCTATCAGTCAAGATTTACATACTTGGAAACTTCTTAAGGCAGTTCTACACTGCATGAAAAGTTGCACTGCCAATTCAAAGTAAGGTGGTTTGAAACCACCAGCTGCTCCACAGAAGAAAGATGAGCAATCTCCTACTCTGTGATTTACAGACTTGGAAAACTTTTGGAACATTAACTGTAAGTTGGTACCAACTTGACAGTAATAAGAGAGAAACCGTACCCATAGAGTTACTATTAGGTGGATTTTGGGGCAGTGGGGTATATGGTTGAAAACTAAAACATTCCTTAGTGATTTTCTTAAAAGTAATTGTTTTAGATTTAGGTTCAAGTTCACAGAAGTGTCTTAATAAAAAGGCTTAGATATCTGCTTCTAGAAAATCGGTTTTGAAACACTAGGAAGTATAAATCTAAGCTGACAAACATGGTCTCGCCATAACTTGAATTACCTCAATAGTAATTATTTCTGTTTTATTTTTAAAAATAATGAACATATTGGGAACAAACATTTGACAATACCAGCTCAGACAAGAGTCTCATAACAAAAGTTTACAGAGTATTCCAGGGCTTTGCAAGAAAAAGACCGGCAACCTAATTGCAAAATGGTCAAAAAACGTGGAAAGGATTTTCACAGAGGAAGATATTAAAATGGCGAATGGACACATGAAGAAATGCTCAAAATAAAAACAATAAGAGAGATGAAAATCAAAACCACAATGAGATACTATTCCACTCCAGTAACAGTGGAAAAGTTTAACATTACAGCAAATAATAAATATTGGAGAAGATCTGGCAAGACAGGAACTTTC
>NW_006399835.1:7031736-7066256 GCF_000299155.1 Elephantulus edwardii | reverse complement strand
TGAACCAAGTAAGTCCCATAGGGACAAATATTGCATAAAACCACTATTGTTGAATGAATATGAGGATCCAAGAGTGGGGACTGTGAAAGCAAGAAGGTGAGGATGTGGGGGAGGAGAAATTATGGGGTAGCACAATATAATGAGTGGAGAGTGAAGGAAATGGGAAGGATCTGGTGTGAACAACAAAGCATTTGAATTCTGTAAATAAACTAGCAGGAAAATTAATGTAAAATAAAATGCATATGAAAGATTATATGAAACAAAATATATCAAGTGAGGCAGAGACACCTGTTCTAGAAGGGGTAAACAGAGTTTCTGGTTTCCTAATCACATACTTTGGGGGGGGGGAATCCTTATATTTGACTACAGCACACAGGACCCTTTGAGCTTAAACAGAAGGGAGTGAGAGAGCTGGAACAGCTCAAGTGAGCTGTTCTGTTCTGAAGAGGTCAGTTCTGAAAGAGGAAAACAGACTTCCTGGCTTTCCATTCAGGTACAATGGGGGAACCACTGCTGTTGGACACTGTGGGCCTCCAGCCAAGAAGAAGCACAAATATGCAGATCCCTCACAAAACATTGCGATACTCAGAAATACTATATAGTGACAACGACCTAACATCTACTAAGAAAAGACTCATATAATGTCAAGAAAGCATCAGTATGCCTCAGTTATCATGAAAAAACAAAATAACTCTTCTAAAAAAGCAGACCAAATGAATACGCCAGATAGAGAGAATCAGAAGAAATATGTTAATGTAATTATTTGAACAGTTACAGAAGAAGATGCAAATGATGGAAGAAACAATTAAGGAAAAAAATAATACGCCAGAGACAACAGTCCAGAGGAAATATATTGATGAAGAACAGCTTGAACAGTTACAGAAGAAAATGTGAAAGAACAAAAGAAACATCTGATAGTATAGATAAAGAGATGGTTGTTGCTGTTGTTGATTGCTATTGAGTTGAGCACGACTCATAGTGAACCTATGAGCAAAATACCTGAAGCTTTACTATAACTATTGCCATTTCTCAAAATTCATAGAGTTTCCAGGGGCATATGGTTTAAGAAGTGAATGCCACTCATGCTTCCAAATCTGTCTTAAGCTGGGAGCTCCACCAAACACTGTCTACCATGGGTAACCATTATGGCACTTGACACCTCAATGGCACAAGGTTCATCGTCACAGGAACCTCAGGTTACCTCAATTCAGCAAATTGACAGAAAAATGATGTACCACTTAGAAGACTGTTCCTCCAAAATATAATAAAAACTAACTTTAAATACAAAAGCCCTCCATGAGGTTTTGCTGACTCTGAGCAAGAGGCTTAAATAAAAAACAACCAATATAATATACGTTATTATTGTTGTGCCCTTGAGTGCCTGCAACCAATAATGACCCTATGTACAGCAGCTCTGAACCCTTATCTGTCGCTGAGCCAGTCTCGCTAATTCTAACACATCAAACCCCATTGCCCCAGTCACTATATCAATCTATCCCATCCAGGGTCTTACTCTCCTGTGCTGTCCCTTCACCCTTCCAAGCATGATGTTCTTCTCCAAGGACTGGTCTCTCCTGGCCACATGCTCAATATATGAGAGTTGGAGTTTCAAAATCCGAGACTCCAAGGAGGGTCTTGGTTTCACTCTCTCCAAGACAGACCTATTTGTGTCCTTGGCAGTCCATGGTATGTTCAAGACTCTTCTCCAGAACCACAACCTGAAGGCATCAATACTTCTTCTGTTATCCTTAGTCATTGTGCAGCTATCTGAAGCATAACAAGTAATTTTGAAAACCATGGCCTGGATCAGGTGCACCTTAGTCTAGAGACTGACATTGTTGCTTTTCAGCACTCTGGAGAGGTCTCTGACAGAATTCTTTCCCAGTGCAATTCGTCTTTTGGTTTCGTGACTTCTGGTGTTAAGAGTGTTAATTGTGGAACAGAGCAAGCTGCAATTGCTAAAAACCTCAATCTATTCTCCATATTTCATGGTGCTGTCAATTGACTCAGTGGAGAGAATCTTTGTCTTCTAGATGTTGAGCTTCAATCCATATTGAAAAAAAAAACAATAGTCCTTAGCCTTCTGTAACAAGTGCTTAAGATCTTCAGTTTCAGCAAACACAGTTGTGTCATCTATGTATCATAGGTTTTTAATGAGACTTCTTCCAATCTTGATGCCACATTCCTCCTCATAAAGCCCTGGTTCCCAAATGATCTGTTTTGCATACAGATTAAAAAGGTATGGGAACAGGATGCATTCTCTTTTCCTGATTTTGAGCCTTGCAGGGTTTCCCTGCTCTGTTCTGAGGACTGCTTCCTGGTCCAAGTGGAAGTTTCACATAAGCACAATCAAGTGTTCTGGGATTCCCATTCTCCTCAAGGTTAGCCACAATTTGTTGTGATGCACACAGTCAAATGCCTTTGCATAGTCATTGAAACATAGAAATTCTTGTGGTACTCTCTGTTTTTTACCAAGAGCAAAATGAAATTGGCAATAACGTCTCTGGTGTCATGACCTCTCCTAAATCCAGCTTGTATTTTTGGGAGTTCTCTGTTCCAGTCATTTCTGTATAATCTTTAGCAGAATTTTTCTGGTGTTTTATTTTAATGATATTGTTTAATAATTTCCACACTCTGTTAGGTTATCTTTTCTGGGAGATGAGACTAAATATGGATCTCTTCCAGTCAGTTTGCAAAGTAGTTGACCTCCAGATTTCTTGGCAAAACTTGGTGAGCATATACAGGGCAGCATTTTTTGTTGATATACTTCAACTGGTATTCAATCACTTCCTGGTGTTTTATTTTTTTGCCAAGTCCTTCATAGCAGCCTGAACTTCTTCCTTGATCATCATCATTGCCTCTTAATATTGTTTATTGAAATACGCCTGTGTCAGCCAATTCTTTTTGGTACAATGACTGTATATTCCTACCATCTTCTTTTAATGCTTCCTAAATAATTCAATATTCTTATCATAGCTTCCTTAAGCATAACAACTCATGGCTTGAATTTGTTCTTTACTTTCTTCAGCATAAGAAATGCTGAGTGAGTTTGGCCCTTTTGATTTGCAGACTCCAAATCCTTGCACATTTTGTTATACTGTTTTGTCTTGTCTTCCTGAGCTGCCTTTTTATATCTTCTTTAAGATCCTTAAATTCTTGACTTCTTCCTTTTGCTTTGGCTTCTTGGTGCTATCATGCAGTATCCAGAGTCTCTTCTGAAATCCATTTTGGTCTTTTCTTCTTCTTACTTTTTGTAATGACTTTTTTGTATTCTCCACAAATAATATTTTTGATATCTTCCTACAGCTAATCTTGTATTCATTCATTAGTGTTCAAGGCCTCAATCCTATTTCTGAGTTGGTTTTTCAATTCATGAGGGATACAAGAAGTTAAAAAATCATCACAAGACAAAGTGGTTACAAAACACAGAGTGTGGGGGGGGGAAGTAGGACTGAAGAGAGTCAATAAGTTGGAAGACAAGAGTCTCACTGAAAAAAAAAAAACATGATAGAAGAAAAATCAGAAATGAGATGTAAAGAAAATGAAGGAAACGCTGGAATTATGGGAGATGATGTCAAAAGGAATAACATACGTTTGATTGGAATTCCAGAAGAGGGAAGTGACAGAAAAAGTCACTGAGAAAATGTGTAAGAAATACTAGAAGTAAAATACACAGGTATTTTGAAGAATAAGGAAATCCACATTCAAGAAGCACAAAAAACAACCAAGTTAAAAAGCAACTGTCAGCACACACCAGGGAGCTGCTTGCTGACACCATGCACACTCCAGGGAGATGTTTGCTGACGCCATGCATGCAATGCTAGCTGATGCCATACATATGCTGGGGAGCAACTAGCTGATACCACGCACACTCCTGGAAGCTGCTGCTGGGGAACTGATTGGTGACACCATGCACATGCCGGGGAGTTACTAACACAAGTGACAGGCGAGCAAAACACTGGGGAGAACAGAAAAGCTGGAATCTGAGTGACTGTGAGTCTGGAACTCCAGTCCAGATGTCTCTGGCCTCTGAAAAGAATACCACTTCTGACATACACCGGGAACAACTCTGGAACTTGAGTGAGGGACTTTGTGGTGGTCACTGCTGTTTGGCTAAATCATGTGGGAACCCTTAAACTCAATCAGAAGGTTATGAGATAGCTGGAGCTCATTTTTCAAGGGAAAATCAAGGCTTCCTGGTTTTCTAATCAGATCTCCATGCTCCACCTTGTGTTTCTTAACATCCAGTCCATTAACTGCAATTAGCCAAGAGCTCTTTGGGCTGCTCTTGCTGTGGCAGTTGTTTGACAGAGGATCCTGCTTCTACAGGTCTTTTCTCTATTGAACTGAGAGAAAATCATGCATGGTAGCTGTCCCCCTCTCTCCTGGAGTGGTGACTTTAGATCAAGAACCTACTATCTACTCAGACATGAAAAACTGTACCACAACAATACCATGTAGAAAGCATGCTGCCTCATGCCCTACAAGCCGAAAGCAAGATGTCACCCAAAAAAAGTAACAAAGTACCAATGGATTCCATGAAGCCAAACAGTCTGATGAAATTTTTTGACACAGAATTTAATAGAATAAAGATAGAATATTTTCAGTGGTGAAAGACAAACTTGAAGAATTATAAGACATTGCAAGCAAAACCCAGGAGGAACTTTAAAACAAACAAACAAACAAACAAATATCCAAAATAACGCAGATAAAACAAATGAGGTATTAGTGACTCTGGAAAACCAAGACTGCCATCCAGAATATGAGGTCCAGGGTTTCAGATGCTGCCAACATAATGGAGGGGACACATGAATAGAATTGAAGAGATGGAACATAGAACCAGTGAAATAGAAGATAAAATTGTCACAACTGATCTGCTAGAACAAAATGCAGAACCAAAAAGGAAGGAGAAAGAAGAAAATCTAAGAATAATAGGGACATCATAAAGAGAAATAACATGTGCATGGTTGTCGTCATTGTTATTGTTGTTTGATGCTGTCGAGTCATAGACGACTCATAGTGACCCTATGAATGAACGGCCTGAGCACTGTTCGTACATAGAGTTTCCGGAGGCAAGTCATTTCGGAAGTGGATGCCGCTCCTGCTTCCAGGCTTGATTTAGTCAGGAAGCTCCAGCCAACACTGTCCACTATGGGTGCCCATTACCACGACTGGCACATCACTGTCACAATCTTCAGCATCACAGCAACCACGAGTTACCTCTGTACAGCAACGCACAGACCAGTGTTATACCACGATTCCTGCGCTCACACCGCCATGCTCTTTTCTTCTGGCAAGGAGAGCTTCCCAAGACGCTGGGAGTAGCCAGCCAACCAGGCACAACATGGCTGCTTCTCTCCCTTGCCAGCTGCCTTTGGGCTTAAGGCCGCTGGGGATCTTCTATAGAACTTCTAAAACAGAATATTCAGATTGTTGTTTGTAAATCTACATTTTTTAAACTAGTAAGGCTAATACTTACTAGACCTCTTAGCAAGTCATAGAACGTTACACTTTGAAACATCACAAAGATTATCTAACTGAATGTCTCATAAGAAAGCAAGATAAGAATGGTGAACATCGGACTATCTATGGTCAATTGATATTCAACAAGGAAATCAAAGCTATCAAATGGGTAAATAATAACCTCTTCAACAAATGGCACTGGGAAAATTGGACTTCCACCTGCAGAAAGAAGAAACAGCATCCACATCTCACACCATACACAAAAATCAACTCAATATGGATGAGAGACCTGGGAGTAAAACCCAAAACATAAAGTTCGTAAGAGACAAACTGGGATCAAACGTAGAAGTTCTAGTCTGTGGTATAAAGAGACTGCTAAGTACAGTTAAAAATGCACATTCTAAAGAGGATAAAATCAATTCATGGGACCTTCTAAAGATTAAATCCCTGTGCACATAAAAAAATTTTCCCAAAAGGGTAAAAAGAAACCCCACCAACTTGCAACAAACATTTGGTAATACAATCTCAGATAAGAGTGCCATAATGAAGATTTTCAAAATACTACTGAGACTTGTTGTGTGCTGTCGAGTCACTTGTGACTCATAGCAACCCTATGTACAACAAACCTAAACTCTGCTCTATCCTATGCCAATCACACAGAGTCTGACACACCCATCCTGATTACCCAGCCACCGAATCAATCCACCTCATAGAGGGCCTTCCCCTCCTGCGCTGTCCCTCCACCCTGTCAAGCATAATGTCCTTCTCCAAAGACTGGTCCCTCCTTACAACATGTCCAAAGTATGTTAAGCTGAGCCTCAGAATCCTTGTTGCCAAGGAGCAGCCCGGTTTAAGCCTTTCTAGGATGAATCTGGTAGTTTTCCTAGCAGTCCATGGTACATTCAATACTCTTCTCCAGCACCACAGCTTCAAAGGCATGGATTACCTTTCTATCCTCCTTAGTCTTTGTCCAACTCTGATGCATAACAAGTGATATCAAAGATCATGGCCTGTATCAGACACACCTTAGTCTTCAGAGAGACACCATTGTTCTTCAATGCTTTGGAGAGGTCCCTAACAGCAGACTTTCCCATGGCAATACATCTTTTAATTTCCTGGCTGCTGGTGCCAAGACTGTTGACTGTGGAACCAAACTAAAGCTGTGAACAATCTCAATCTCTTCACCATTTATCTTGATGCTGAACATTCAGATTAAGACAGACTAGGAAGAAAGATTGGTCACCCACTTCTGAGCTAGCAGGCCTCCAAAAACTCTTTATACTACTGAGACTACATAAGAAAAAGACTGATAACCCAGTTACAAAATTTTCTACAGAGGAAATATTAAAATAGCCATCAGATACAAAAAGAAATGCTCATAATCAAAGACAAGGAGAGATGCAAATCAAAACCACAATGAAACATCTTCTCACTCCAGTAACAGTGGCAAAGTTTAAGGTTACATCAAGTAATAAATGTTGGAGAGGATGTGGCGAGATAGGAACTCACGTATTGTTGGTGATATTGTATAATGTTAAAAGCACTCTGTAAGGAAGTTTGATGCTTCTTCAAAAAGCCAAAAATAAAATTCCACATGACCCAGTGATCTCATTACTTGGAATATACCCTAAGAAAATGAGAATTCAGGCTCAGAGACCTGTACACCAATGTTCATGACAGTGTCATTCACTATCACAAGAACATGGAACCAGTCCAGATATCCAACCACAATTGAATTGATTGAGAAATTATGGTACATTCATACAATGGAATACTACACAGCATGTAGGAGCAATGATTTTGTTAAATATTACCTAACTTGGAAGGGACTGGAGAGCATTATGTAGAGTGAATTAATTCAGTTCTACAAGGAAAATACTGTATAAAACCATTATTTTAAAATAGTATGAGGATCTAAGGGACAGGGGAGGTTGAGAGCGGGAGGACGAGGATTTTGAGGGGGGATTAGCCATGGGGTTGTATAATTTGATAGATTGGGGGTGTGGAAAATTGGAAGAATCTAGTCTGAAAAACAATGTAATCCAATTTTGTAAATAAACCAGTATAGTAAATAAAGAAAATGAAAGTATAGTTAACAAAGGAACATTGCTTGGTTGAGGTACAAGAGAACTAAATTTTAGTGCTTCTAGATGCTATTTATTAAGCTATAATTCTTATTCTGCCTCTTTAAAAAATAAACTGAAAAGCTACATGTGCAAAAAATTCAATGTCATAATTGAACCCAGGAGACTTAATACTCTCAAGCAGGTATGAAAGTACCTGCTTGAAAATACAGAAGAAAAATAATTTGTCTCATACTTTGAAGAGGTTTTGAGAAGAAGCTATTCCTTGGAAAAAGATACCATTCCTGGAAGGTGAAGGGTCAGCAAAAGAAAGGAAGACCCCTATTAAAATGGATTGACATGGTGACTGCAGCAATGGGTTTAAGTGTTCCAGAGATGGTGAGGATGGCACAAGACAGGATAGGATTCAGGCCTATTGCTCATAGGGTTACTTTGAGTCATACTTGTCAGTACCTAAACAACAACATGGTAGGTGCTCTAGGAAAATTTTGGAAAAAGAGAAATATGTTCATTGACATTATAATTATGTTTTGTTTACAAGGAATTTTTATAAGTTGCAGGCAACTTGACAGCATGTAACAATTCCTCTTATGAGAAACATTTGAGATAGATTGTCTTTGGGAATAGAAAGCTTTGAAGAAATAATACATACACACACACACACACACACACACACACACACACAGGTGTACGCGCGTGCGCACACACACACAAACACACACATACACAGAGCTGATTAATCTCTTTAACAAACAAAGCTGACAAAGGCATAGGCTTTCACCTCACTGACACACCATCTCATTTAATTTGCCTATTTTTATATTGTATTCACTTTCACCAGCTACAGATGAATCAATTTCTGCAATTAACATGGTGGTATAATACATCAACTGACAAAAGGACAGTAAAAGGGTGAAAAACAAACCTCTTGGCTGGAGAAAGTGGCAGATGATGGCTGAACAATGAAGCCTGTTACACCTGGCCATTAAGTTGAACAATTAACCTGCACTATTTAAATTTTCCGTTTTCACATGAACCCAAGTAAACATGTGCTGATCTGGCTCTGTGAATTTCCAAGGCAGATGCTGGTATAAAGCTGGCTTGACAGGTATAAAAATATGCTGAATTATCCACCAACTAATTGCAGCAGTTGGCTGGAGCAAAGGTCAGCTACAAGTGGACAATCAGACTGTCACACAAACAGTCTATCATTTAAAGTAGAAAAGAAAAGATTATATTGTGAAATCATTTAAAGGAGGGAAAAATCATTGCAGTACACATGTGCAAACAAATGAATTAAGAGGCATGGCTAATTTGCTACTGACAGAAGCAAAATTAAGATATTTAGCTTCTCAAACCTGCTCAACCCACTGATGTCCCTACTGAAGCCATTAACAGGGTGGTATGTGCTGTAATTGTATTTTTTTTTCCCTACATATGCTTAATTTGAAGAAGGTTCAGCATCTGTGAGGCTGTTTAGCTGACAACTCCTGAAACTAAAGATTATTTCTTTATTGGCAGAGGGGAAGGCAGGGGCAGCCTAAGAATTTGGGCTAATATTGTCACCTTTGCCAGCATGTTCTTCCTCCATCTGGAGATTGAAGCCCTAGGAGAAAGGGTTCTGAGAGACTGGATGGGACAGAACTAATACACTGTGTGAAAGTATGTTTTCTGACCTGAGCATAACAAAATTAAAAAATCAAATTTCACCTTTATTCCCAAACAAGATATTTTCTCTCAGAAAGGTCATTTAAAGGACATGTCAGTCAGAACTCAGAGTTTTAAAATGCATTATTTTAAATTTTGAATTCTCTTCCGGACTTAAACATTAAGTTTCGTGGTTCTTCCTGCCTCCCCCCAAAGAAACACACCTATTTCTACTGGAAATTCAAGAAAGACTACTGTCCAAAGTCCAGTTTTTCTTTACCAGAAGGAGAAACTGGTTCCAACAATGCCATGGCTTTATCAAGTATTTCATTTTTAGTTGCCTCACTTTATTTTCTTCTAATTCAAAGGATAGCATCAGGTAGCTACCTCATCCTATTTTGTGACAATGTGATGAGTTAGGAGACAATAGTCCATTATACATTGTTGTTGTTGTTTAATGAAACAAAACCAATAGTTATCTTAACATTTACTTCAACATAAGGTCCTTTTTTCCCAATAAGATAAAATATGCATCATTGAATACTTACAATCAAGTTAATACTATAGAGTTAGAAATGTGGAAGTCCCAAATTTTTTTGTCTCATTAGACTAATTTCCTTTTTCTTTCCAGGTATAAAGCAAAATCAGATCCAAATTTATTACTATAATTCAATGCTGACTCTCAATGACCATATAGAACAGAATAGAACTGCCCTATGGGTTTCTGAAGCTATGATTTTTATGGAAACATATTGCTACTTCTTTTTCCTATAAAACAGTTGGTGAGTTTAATTTTCTTACTTTTTGATTAGTAATCTATAACTTAAACAGCTGCACTACCAAGGATATATAAGATGAACAACACTACCAAGGATATATCAGCTGAACAACAATCCAGTATTTAATGCTCTTTTCATCACTTTGTGAACTTACGGAATAAGATTAATTATTTGTGGCTAAGGGTAATCTTACATAGTCACTGAGGATGTTTTGGAAACTAGTTTCCCATCCATCAGAATTCTGTGTCTGTACATATGTGTACGTGTATTAGCACTTGCTATAATATATGCCAGTACCTATGTAATTTTGATCTTGTAATCTTTGGTTCTCCCTGTAAAATAGTATCTTTAAATAAGTAATGATGTATAACAACATTTGCATAATTTATGGTATCCAGTGGAAAAATAAGTGTGGTCCCTTGTTAAAAAACGAGTAAGATTTTAACTATGCTGAAAATCACTAAATCAAGCATGAAGTTTCGTTTGACTTTGCAGGTCATGTGTCCATGGGGGAAATCTTGCTTTTGTGCTTTAGCCTATTTTATTTAGTCTATAAAATAATCATGATTACTATAGTGTTTAGCCAGAAAACACTTCTAATTGTGTCTTATTAACAAAAGTTCTTTTATTTATGATATAGATGGATATAGGCTCTTATTCTCTTTCACAGGAAAAAAATGTAAAGTTAACTATACTTTGATTAAACTGCCAAATTTCCCTAACTTTTCACTAATTCTCCTAAGCATTTTAGAAAGATGGGTTTAAAATAAGAAAAGAATATATACTTCTTATCTATCTACAAGCTTTTGATATCACCTCTGAAAGGGAATTATTGGAAAAAGGAAGAAGAATTTAATAGTATATATTAAAAATAAACCTGACGTTTCTGAACCTACAAATATTCTTCTCACTTTTCCTCTTTAAATAACATTAACATTTTGTTGACTGATATAATATTTTTATTGCATAACTATTTATTATAAACAATATTAAGTCTTTTTTTCTGATGACAGAAAAGTCACACTATTTTTCATATGTGACATATTCTTAAATTTATCCTATTCGTCCTTTTTTATTTGCATAGAATTTTTGAGTAGAAACAGAATTTTAAAAGATTATAATTAGCTGTTCATTTGAAATTATATTGCTCATCTTAAACATTCTAATAATTTCCAAATAAATCAATTGAAACTAGAACTCTATGATCTAAAGTGAGGCAACTAGAGAAAATCCTAATGATAATGAAGTGTTAATGTTGAACTCTCATCTATGTATATTGAGTCACAGAGTACTGATACCAAAAAGAAGAGTCTCATGAATAATTGTGTCTTTAATACAAAGATAGAACTGCAATCTCTCAGATGTAATTGTTCTATATTTTTAAAATAATTAGAATAGGTATTATATGGTTTCATGGCCATTGCATCATATCACTTAAACTTTGTAAAGAACTTTATTGACATTTCCGTATACATCTTCATAAGATGCCTGAGAGGGCATCATTATTATGCTCCTCTTTATAGAAAATGAAAGCCATAGAAGTTAAAAGGCATTTTCCAGCATCACATAGCTAACAGTAAAATGTCCTTGGAGAACCGGTGGGAGAGAGTATTAGGATAAAAGAGCAGAAATGACATCATTGCAGTGGTTTACAATAGGCTACTTATAAGGAGGGAAGGAATGATTGGTTTATAAGGCATAAAACCGAACTGTCACAGACTATGCATTAATTAATTCATATTTGCATCGATTCATACAATATTCAAGCATTCTTTCTTTTAATAAATGCATACTGATGAAGATCAAAACAAATGCAGATGGTTGGCTTATTCAAACAAAAGTAGTGCATTGAATATATTCTTGACTTTTTAAATAGACATTTTTCGTCTTTGTGAGGCTAGAAATTGAGGACAAAACTGCTACTCTGAATGTAATTATGCCAGAGAGGAAGAGTATTTGCAGAAGTTGAAATAATGGGAGCTTAGGAAGGAAAAGAGCATTGGAGACTAGATTCAAAATTGTACAAAATATTTTTCTCAAACTTAGCTGTCCTTTAGGATAATATTGTTTATTTATAAACCCACAAAATATCTGGAACTTGTCTTCAAAGGTGTTGATTTAATTATAAGATGTTGTGCTGTAATGCGAAAAATCATTGTTCATTGTTCAAAATCATGGTTTAAATCCATTAATTGCTCCATTGGGCAATCTCTTCCCATATAATTTATTGCCTCTTCAAATCTGCTGGAGGATCAGCTATAAATTGTTTCTGACTCAATGTCACACAACAACATAAAGAAACACAGAGGTGAGATTTAAATTCACCCAATGTATTGTAAGAAAAATCTGATACTCTAGAGGATGTGTTTACTAGACACTGTCAAGTCTAATCTAACTTTAACAGACTAGAACTGGCTCTCAGGATTTTTCTAGACGTATTCTTCAGGGGAACAGATTGCTAAATCTTGTGTCTGTGGAAATACTGAGTGAATGTCAACTACCAAATATCAGTTAGAAGTTGACCACTTAACCGTTGCACCACCAGAGATCATGTAAAAATTTTAGCTAAGAAAACTCTAGGAAGCAGATCTACTGAGACACTTTTGGAGTTGTCATGAACTAAACTAGACAGCCATGGATCTGGTTCCATTTTGAAACTAATGGTACGTGTGTATGCACACAATTTTAGATTTTGGAAAAGAAGTTCAGAAAAGATGACCCAGTAATTAATGATGTATTACATAACATCAAGAGTGGGACCAGGGGAGAAATAATAGAACTGGTAATGAGATTATCTTAAGGAAATGTGTTTAGAATTTTGGCTTGAAGCATGAATGTTTTATTTATCATTAAAAGTTCATAAAATTAAAGAAAAACTTAAATACTAGCATTAAAAATAAAGTTAAATGAGTGAGCACAGATTCTAACTGCATATCTAAACACCATAATCTAAAGGCAGGGGGAGAAATACAAGGGCATTAGTAATTTATTTAATAAACTTAGTTTATAAGTTTCTTTGATCATGATAGTAGAGTGTTTTTATCAAAGAGTTTATAGAAGAATCTTGATCAAAGGGGGGAATACAAAACAGAATTTAAAATTATTTGTCCCATACACACTTTCTGGAATCTTGAGACCTGGGTAAATAACAGAAAATAGTTTCCTTTGTTTGAACCTAAAACTAAAAATAATCTGCTGAAGTCATCTTTAAACCAAAAATTAGTTAAACTTAATTAGTAAAGAATATCTGCATTTAGTCTTGGCTTTTAAAAGAACTTTCTTTGTGGAATCAAACTAAATACAGTAACTAGAAAGATTAAATAAGAAGATTAGGGTAAAGTGAATTTACGTTAATGGAAATGGAATAATTTGGAAAAAGACGGTGAGAATGTTTGTTTAAAAATGTAATTACTGTCACTGAATTATACATGTGTGCAGCGTTAGCTTCAACCTTGGCTTTTCTAGCCATTGTATCAGCCCCCTCTGACCTCCAGCTAAAGGGAAGAATTTGCCCTAAAAGAAGACTGTATAGTAGTGGAATTAGGTACAGAATGTGGAGCTTAACCAAGAAAGATTACACTCCACATAGTACTCTGAAGAGAGTTAGACTTTAAGCAGATAAGCAGAGAGACACTTTGCCAATAAATTGAGGCAAGGTGAAACTGATTTATCAAGACCACCCAGAACTACTTGATGAGAGGAAGAAGGAAGTATCAGAACTCCCTCTCCAGGACTTTAAAGTTAAAGGAAGCTGGAGAGTATGCTCAACTTATAGTGACCATCTGAGTCTACTTGATGAGAGGAAGTGAGAGATACACAATAATGAAGAGACAAGCTGAATTTGAACTTGTTTCTTCAGCTCTGTCTATCTAGCATGATGATTGTATAGGTGAAGAAGGGCTGCTGGTTTGTGGAGTAGAGCTTCCTAAGGATTCCTAATGAGTTGATTTGGCCCATGTGTGGCTGAGGTGGAGTGAAGGTATCAGCTGGTCTAAAACATGGGAAGAAGCGCAGACTCCTGAGTTTGTGGCTTATGCCAGTTTGAACCTACCTACAAGTAACTAAGAAGGTATTGACCAGAACACAGGCAGATGAAGAGATGTTTTGTTCTACAAGCTAGTGTTGATTACTGTGACCTGATGGTTTGTTCTGGATTAGACCATTGTTAATAGATGTGATTCAACTGTAATAAAAGATGCTTCAGAGAAAAAAGGCATGCATGTTTCCTCAGAGTACTGGTTTGACAGGATTGGACGAGTAAGATATTGACTTATGTGAAATGGCTGAATTAAGACATAAGAAGTGAGGTAGCTGGCTTATATATTCTCTCTATATAGATGATGATAAGGGGAAAGTTGGTCCTTTAGATAATAAGAAACAATGACTAGAAAAGCTGGAATGTGGGCTGCAGTGTTAGTTTAAAAGTTAGCTTTTCTGGCTTTTATGTTAGCCCCCTCTGGTTTTGAGCTACCTTAACTGCAGACATAAGGTTTTGTAAATCATCTACAACTGTAGGACTAGGATTAGAAAGAGAGAACTTCTAACACTGGGTAGCAAGACTTGAGGAAGATTGGAGCAAGACCCTGGAGAGAGCAAGATGTTGGTTAGAGTAAGACATTCATGACAGCAACACCATGGTGTTGGTAGTGGAGAGACAGTAGTATTGTTGTGGAGAAACTGTAGCAAGGTGTAACCAGTGCAGCTCTGACATAAAGGTCACAGTGAAAGGTTTTGTTGTTCTTGCACGATAATGGAAGAAAAGGCTGAGGACTGAACTGAAATCTGGAGATGTTGACTTCTAACTGCTCTGAGGAAAACCTTTCTTTATGACTTGGCTTTGTGCTACTGAGCCAAATTGGCATTTTTACTAATTGAGGAATTGTGCGTAGGGGCTTCTGGACTAAAATCTGTACTCTCACTGGGTGATAGTCTTTACCTCCCACATTTCCCAATTTATTTCCCTAATAAACCCCATTCTCGATACAACTGTGAGTGAAGTCAGTGAGTCAACAATAAATATCAAACACAATAATTGGTGGATATAGGCGCAGAAACATGAGGAGTGACATGTCTGGCATAGCAGCTGCTTGGAAGCTGGGTTCTGTGTGGAGGAAAGTGACATCAGTATTGGAGCAAGACTCATCAACAAATTGCATCATGCAGCTAAAACAACCTTGCTTACCAAAACTGAGGATGATGGGAGACATTTGCTGCTGAAAGTCAAAGAGGGCAACCTTTAATATGGATTGAAGTTTACCATCAAAAAAACCAAGATGTTGATCACTGGGCAAATTGGCATCATTCTAATAGTTAAAAGATTGAGATTGTTAAAAATTTTAACTTGCTCCACTCCACAATCAACATGGAAATTAAAAGGTGAATTGCATAGGGAAAATCTTGTGTCAGTGACCTCTGCAGAGTAGTGAAGAGCAATGATGTCTGTCTAGATACTAAGATGTGACTAATCCAGCACATGGTCTTCACAGTTACTTGCTATGTATCAGAGAGATGGACAATGACTAAATATGAATGAAGAGAAATTGATGCCTTTGAGTTGTAGTGCTGGAGAAGAGTATTGAATATATCATGGACTACTAAAACAACAAACCGGTTTGTCCTGGAGAGGGTGAAACTAGGCTTCTCGATGGCAAGGATTTTGAAGCTTCATGTGACCTATTTTGAAAATGTTGCAAGGAGGATCTAGTCCTTGGAAAGGGATATCATGTTTGGAAAGACAATGCAAGAAAGGAAGATCTTGTATGAAACAGATTGACTCAATGGCTGATGTAATGACAGTAGATGTTTCAGAGAAAATGACATTGGCTCGAGATAGAGCAGAGATCAGAGATGTTGTACAAAGAGTCATTATGAGTTACAAGTGACTAGATGACAAATAACAACAAAAAGCATGAATATTATTGTTGAGGACATCTCACCTTGATGCAGCAGATAGAAGTCAGACTCAGCCACCCTCACAATGTGTCTGCTCCTTTTGCAATGTATAAATTGATATGTCACATACATCTTAAAAATATTAGCAAATAAACTAAATTATGAAAGAGAAATAAAATTTCACTAGAAAAAAAGAGCTATATTTGATGAAGCTTTATTTAATCCATCACTAGTAATTAACAAACTGCATCATGTATTGACTAATATGATGCTTATTTTCCTTAGATTGTTATAAGTAAAAAAATTTTACTGAGATCTCAAATAGGTAAAGCACTTAAGAAAACACAGCCTTTCTAATGTTTTTTGTTACATAAGTCAGAAAATAATACTTTTAAGGGAGATAAAAATAAAGAAAATAAATATACATCTATCTCTCTCTCAATATTGTTGTTATGTGCTGTCAAGTCACTTGCGACTCATAGCAACCCTATGTACAACAGCTCTGAAGCCGGCTCTGTCCTGAGCCTGTCTCAGACTCCAAAACACATAACTCCATTTCCCCAGTTATTGTATCAATCCAGCTTATCCAAGGTCTTCCTCTCTTGTGCTATCTATCTTTCTACCCTCGTGAGCATGCTGTCCTATTCCAAGGACAAGTCCCTCCTCTTCACATTCCCAAATTATATAAGACTGAGCATAAAATCCTTGCTTCTAAGGAGAAACTATGTTTTACCCTAAGACAGTGGTATTTGTTTTCTTAGCAGCCCAAGGTATGTTCAAGACTCCTCTCCAGCATCACAATTCAAAGATATCAGTTTGCTTTCTATCATCCCTAGTCTAACTCTTTGATGCACAGCAAGTAATTATGAAGATCATGGGATGGATCAGTGTACCTTAGTCTCTAGACTGACATTGTTGTTTCTTAGTACTCTGGAGAGGTCCTTGACAGTAGATTTTCCCAGTGCATTTCATCTTTTGATTTCCTGACTGCTGGTGCCAAGAGGATTGATTGTGGAGCCAAACAAACTATAACTCTCAATAACCTCAAACTCTTCTCCATCTATCAATATACTGCTGCCAACTGGCCAGTGGTGAGAATCTTTATTTTCTTGATTTTGAGCTTCAATCAATATTGAAGTTCTTGACCCTCTGCAGCAAGTGCTTCTAGACCTCCTTGTTTCAGTAAGCAAGGTTGGGTCACTTACATAACATAGGTTGTTGATGCATCTTCCTCCAATCCTGATGCCACATTCTTCCTCATAAAGGCCAGTCTCCGAATGATCTGTTCTGCAAATAAATTGAAAAGGTATGGGGACAGGCCACATACTTGACAGACTCCTTTCCTGATTTTGAACCATGCAGTGTTTCCTTGCTCTGTTCTGAGACTGCTTCCTGGTCCAAATATAGGTTTCACATGAGTACAATCAAGTGTTCTGAGATTCCCAATCTTGTCAAGGTTATCCACAATATGTTATGAACCACACAGTCAATTGCCTTTGTATTGTCAATGAAACAGAGATAAACATTCTCCTGGTACTCTTTGATTTCTGCCAACATCCATCTAACATTGGCGGTGATGTCTCCAGAGCCACAGCCCCTTCTAAACCCATCCTGTATTTCTGGTACTTCTCTATCGATGTACTATGCCAGGCTTTTGTTTACAATCTTCAGCAGGATCTTGATTGCTTATAATATTTGTGATATTGTTCAATCCCAAACTACTCCCTAAAATGGTGCAGTGTTAACCAATTCTTTTTTGGTATGGTTGTTATGGTGTGTGTATTTCATCCTTTTTAAATTCCTTCTCAGTCATTCAGTATTTTACTTAGCAAATTCTTCAGTATTACACTTTTCTCTTCAGTTGGCTTGAATTTGTTCTTCAAGCTTAATAAATGCCAAGTGTGTTAGTTTATTTTGGTTTTCTATTTCCAGGTGCTTGCTTATTCTTTTGAACTTAATTGCCCTTTGAATTATTTGTCTTACTGTCTTGTTTCTTAATTTTTTTCTTTTACTTTAGTTTCCCTACATTCAAAAGCAAATTTTACACTCTCTTCTGACACTTATTTTGGTATTTTGTTTCCTGTCTTTTTAATGACCTATTAATTACTTCATGGATCATGTCCCTGGTATCCATCTCACATGCTTTGGGCACATGGCCAGTAGGGACCAATCCTTGAAAAGGGACATCATGCTTGGAAGAGTGGAAGGACAGAGTACAAGAGGAAGACCCAGGATGAGATGGATTCCACTCAGTTACTAAAGAAATTATATTAGGTCTGCAAGAGATGATTAAAAATGCCTCAGGATAGGGCAGAGTTCAGAGCTAATGTACATAGGGTCGCTATGAGTCACAGGCAGCTCAATGGCACATAACAATAACAACAACCAACTAACTGTTCAGCTTTTCCAAACAAGCTTAAATTGCAAAGATTTAGAGGCAGAAAAGGGGAATGTAATCACCATACCACCAAGAAAGATAAAGCAGAAAGTGCAACTCATCTCTTTATGGAGAGATTACTACTGAACAGAATCCCAGACCAGATCAACAGCAACAACAGCTGCAGGAGAGATGGCAGAAAATCAGAGACTTGTGAGATAGACCTGAATTAAAACTTCCACTATATGGAACCAGAGCAGAAAACTTTTGCTTTGGCTTATTGGCAAATGTAGGGTGCTGGGGGGAGGTGTAGTTAAGGCAACATAATTGACGGTAGTAAAAGAGATTTGCAACATTGGCCCAGAGTCATGGCAGGATTAAAGGTTAAAGGTCAGAGAGCCTACAAGCATACCAAAAATATTGTCCTGAATAAAAAATTGAATCTTGGCTGCTTCAAATTTTAATTTTAGACTGTACTTCCATAATAAACCCTATAATAGTGAGTACCATCTGTGAGTTTCATATGGCTGTTGCAATAAATTTGTGGACCCAATAGTAGAGCGTGGAGGACCCTAGCAGGGATAGTTGGTGTTAGAATTTATAAAATAGATGTGGGAATATGGAGGCAAGTCTAATATCATAGGAATTACTTGTGTTGAGTTGATGTTTTGGGTCAGGACTTTTCACCCTTGTGGAGTTAGTGAAGGTCAGATGCTGACCTCACACCCCTGCTTCCAATGCAGACTCTCTACTTTAACAAGTACAAAGTCATTTTCTAGAACTTGACACTCCTAAAAACACATACAAAGTATGAGAAATGAAATTTTCCTATACTGCTCTTAAGAAATGTTGTGACTGCTCTACTTGCAAAATAGACGAAATTCTTCAGCCAACATCATCATTGAAATAAATCATTTCTTCTTCAGCCTTCCTTTCTTGTGTAGCTTTCAAATTCACATGAGATATTGAAAAATATTGTGACTTAGTTTAGATACATCTAAGATGTCAAAATCAGGAGACATATTACACTGGCAAAGTCTTCAGTCAGGGAACAGATTAAAGAATAAGTGCATCTGATTCAGATGACGATCTCTCCAATCACTTGCTGTACATCTGAGAGGTGGACAGTGAATAAAAATAACAGAAGAAGAATTGATATGTTTAAGTTGGTATTGGGGAAGAGTATCTCATGGACTATCAAAAGAACAAACAGAAATGTCTTGGAGAAAGTGCACTCAGAGTTCTCCTTAGAGGTAAAGATGATAAAGCTTCATCTCATATACTTTGGGCATGTTGCCAGGAGAGGCTATTCCTTGGAAAGGGTCATCATGCTTGGAAAAGTAGAAGGATGGCCAAAGAGAGGAAGACCCTCAACCAGCTGGATTGACACTGTGACTGCTGCACTGAGCTGTAGTGTTTCAGAAACTGTGAAGATGGCTGAAGAGTGAGGACAGTACAAAGTTCATATCTGTTGTTCCTAAATTTGCTACAAGTCATACTCGATTCAGTGGCACTTAACAACAACATGCTTTGAAAATGGTATTATTTAACTATTTAGCCTGGAAAGAAATTATTTATTTTTTTTTACATTACTCTGATTTAATCACAAAGTTTGAATACATTGTTTTTCACAAAAGATGCTTCCCATTTCCTTCACTCCACCCACCCAATTAATTATACAAACCCTATGAATAACAGTCTATGCCCCCATCCTCACCCCTCTATTTCCACCCTCTTAGCCTTGGATCCTCCTGTTGTTGTTGTTATGTGCCGTCAAGTCACCTGCGACTCATAGTGACCCCATGTACAGCAGCCCTAAACCCTGCTCTATTCTGTGCCAATCTCACTGCCTCTGACACACCTATCCCAATTACCCCAGTCACTGAATTAATCCACTTCGTAGAGGGTCTTCCACTTTTCTGGCGTCCCTCCACCCTCCCAAGCATGATGTCCCTCTCCAAGGACCTCTCCCTCCTTACAAAATGTTCAACATATGTCAGACGAAGCCCCAGAATCCTTGCCTCCAAGGAGCAGCCTGGTTTAACCCTCCCCAGGATGTATCTGTTTCTTTTCTTGGCAGACGAGGGTACATTCAATACTCTTCTCCAGCACCACAGCTCAAAGACATCAATTCTCCTATCCTTCCTAGTCAAAGTTCAACTTTCTGATGCATAACTAGTGATTGCAAAGACTGTAGCCTGTATCAGACCACACCTTAGTCTCCAGAGTGACACCATTGCTCTTCAAGTACCCTGGAGAGGTCCCTAACAGCAGACTTTCCCATCGCAATATGTCTTTAATTTCCTGGCTGTTGGTGCCAAGAGTGTTGACCGTGGAGCCAAGCAGACTAAAGTTGTTAACAATCTCAATTTCTTCACCATCCATCCTGATGCTGCCAATTGGTCTAGTGGTCTTGACATTGAGCCTCAATCCATATTGAAGGCTGCAGTCTTTGACCCTCTGCAGCAAGCATTTCAGGTCCTTCTCAGTTTCAGCAAGCAGGGTTGTGTAATCTGCATAACGCAGATTGTTGCTAGATCTTCCACCTATCCTGACGCTACACTTCTCCTGATAGAGCCCAGCCTTTTGGATAATCTGTTCTGCATACAGGTTGAAAAGGTATGGAGATAGGACACATCCCTGGTGTACACCTTTCCCAAGTTTGAACCATGCAGTGTTTCCTTGCTCTGTTCTGACGACTGCCTCTTGGTCCAAGTACAGGTTTCTCATTAGAACGATCAAGTGTTCTGGGATTCCCATTCTTCTCAGAGTCAGCCAGTTTGTTATGATCCACACAGTCAAATGCCTTTGCATAATCAATGAAACACAGATAGACATTCTTCTGGTATGCCCTGCTTTCAGCTAAGATCCATATATTATCAGCTACACTATCCCTAGTACCACGACCCCTTCTAAACCCAGCCTGGACTTCTGGCAGTTCTCTGCTGATTTGCTATTCCAGTTGTTTTTGGATAATCTTCAGTAGAATCTTTCTCATGTGTGAAATCAATGATATTGTTGTTCTATAGTTTCCACACTCTATCGGGTCACCTTTCTTTGGAATGGGAACAAATATAGATCTCTTCCATTCAGTAGGCCAAGTGGTTGTTCTCCAGATTTCTTGGCACAACATGGTGAGCACAATATGTCAACTTCGTGAGCTGAAATATGTCAATTGGGTTACCATCTATTCCTGGGGCCTTATTTTTTGCTAGTTCCTTTAAAGCAGCTTGAACTTCTTCATAGTATTTGTCCTTGTGGAACTGAGTCCACTCAGCATAATGCTCTCCAGTCCCTCCCATGTTGGGTAATAATGTATAAAGTCATTGCTTCTATGTGATACGTAGTATTCCATTGAATGAATGGAACTTCTCAATCCATTCGTTTGTGATTGGACATCTGAGCTGTTTCCATGTTCTATCGTTAATGAATAATGCTTCTATGAACATTGGCGTACAAGTTTCCATTTGAACCTCAGTTTTCAGTTTCTGAAAGAAGTAAGTCTTTTGCAGTAGATTTTTCCAGTGCAATTCATCCATTAGTATTGAAATTAATGCAAGTAAACTGAAAGTCTTAACAAATTCAAAGTTTTCTCAGTTTATTTTGATGTTGTTTGTTGGTCAAGTTGTGAGAATGTTTGCCTTATTTGTGTTATAATCTATACTAAACTCATCAGTAAGTATAACTGGTTGTGTTCATTTGTCAAGCAAAGTTGTGTCATTTGCATATCACTGGTTCTTAATCTTCCCTTCATACTGATATAATTTTTTCATATAGTTTATCTTCTTAAATTATTTGCTCAGTATATTGGGAATAAGTAATATGAAAGGATATAATCATGACCTGAATCTTTTCCAATTAAATTACACTGTACCTCTCTGTACTTTATGAAAAACTGACTCTTGAGTATGTATAGATTTCACATGAGCACAGTTATGTATTTTGGAATTCTTATTAATCAAATGGTTATCCATAATTTTTATGATCTATACAATCAAATACTTTATATAGCCAATAAAACAGAGGCATACATCTCTCCAGGATTCTCTGCTTTTAGTCAATATCCATCTGACATCAGCAAAGATAGGCCTCCTCTGTGTCCTCTTCTGAAGCCAACTTGAATTTGAGGCAGTTTTTACCACTCTCGGTCTATAACAGATTCTTCATTTTCATCAGTAAAATTTGGCTTTATGTGATATTTAGCAACACTGTTTAATAATTTCTGCTGTCTGTTGGATCATTTGTCTTTAGCACAGTAATGAAAAAAGTCATCCTTTAGTGGTATAATCGGTAAAGAATTGTGGTATGAACTCAAAGGCTCTATCTCTGACAGTTTGAGCCCATCAGTGTCTCCTCATGAAAAAGATAGATGAACCTTCCTCATCTTTCATGTGATTTACAGCCTTGGAAACTCAATGGAGAATCAGCTATGAGTCAGTTCTGACTCAACAACTATAGGTGTAAGTATGAGAAGTAGAAGGTTGGTTAGGCTCTAAATTTCTTGGGATAAGTGAGAGAAATCATTCTGTGTTGTAAGCATCTGTTTAAGCATCTCAATTGACCAATTCTTGCTGCCTCGTTTCTCCCCAGTGCCTTCAGTGCCGCTTGGGCTTCTGTTTTCAGTACAGCAGGTTCTTGATCAGAAACTATCTCGTGGTATGTTTGAATGATGACAACTCCTTCTTGGTACAGTGATGCTCTGTATCCTTTCTATTTTCTATCTGATGTTATCTTTTTCCCCATAGAATTTACTCTTTTCCCCATAGAATTTGTCAGTGTTATAGCTCACAATTTACTCTTACCCCCTATTCTTTTAGCTTGAGAAAGAATTTTTAATTTCTATATAATATCCATTAAATCACCAGCACGTATTATGACTATCAGTCATTGTTGTTGAATACCATAACGTAGACACAGACTCATGGATGACCCTCCAGAAGGTTTCCTGAGGCAGTTAACCACACAAGAGGAGACTGACCATCCTTATCCTGCAGAGCAGCCTAGTAGTCTTGAACAATATGCCTTTAGGATTGCAGCACAGCTTCTTGCCATATATGTTGTTGTAAAGTGCCGTCAAGTCATAGATGACTCATAGTGACCGTATGAACACAAGACATGAACACTTGTATAACTTTCATCATTTCTTCAAATTCATAGGGTTTCCAGAAGCAAGCTGTTTCAGAAGTGGATGCCACTCCTGCTTGCATGCTTGTTTTAACTAGGGAGTTCTACCAAACACTGTCCACCATGGGAAACCATTTATCACATTTGATACATCAGTGTCACAGTGTTCAGAATCACTTCAACCACAAGTTATGTAACTTGCTATATATATATATATAAATTTGAATAACAACTGTATTAACCTGTCTTTTTAGTAGGCATCTGGATATATCTTACCCCTGATGCAATTATACTTCAGGATAGGCTTTAGAGTGTTACTTTATGGTAAAAGATGAGATTATTCTTCAAATTGCCATTCTAGGCATATTAGACCACTAGTGTGTCTAGTGTAAAATGGATAGTACCAATTCATTTCAGCTCACTAACATAAAATAAAAATGGGGAGGAGAAATCTTTAAAAGTGTCTAACAGTTGATTAATTCAAGGGCCAATTCACACACAAAAAACCTTAGTGTATAAAAGATCCAATACATGAAATATGATTGAACATATTGGCAACAGTGTCTAAGGCAGTCTACTAAAGCTTAGTATGTGCCAGTGGTAAAGGCTAAAACTGATTATGGCAGAGGAAAAGGCTGGGACAGTTGTATGACGAGGTTTGGAAGCTTGGAGATAGGGCAAGAAGTGGAGGTAAAAACAGAGACAAATATAGGATGATATGGAGCAGAGGTAAGTAACACTGTGCAAAGTCAGGAAACTTGGGACATGCAGGGTATAGCTATGCAAAAATTAGAGAAAGCAGAGAATGTATTCTAGGGAAACTTCACCATTTGCAAGTTAATGAGAATTCTAGAAGTACAACACTCTTGAGATCTGACATTACATCTAGCTACTTTTCGAGAGAGCCGCTATAAAGAGTAGGGGAAAAACAGCTGCAGGGCAACCTCAACCCAGTTGAAGCTTCAGATAAATTCTCTTTGGTTCAACAAACTATTTCTTCATTGAACATTTTTTTTTGTCAATTTGCCAGCTTTCTTCCATGTCCTTTTTGAATGATTTTTTTAAAACAAAATTTTCTCCAAGAAATCATATTTGCCATACTTGTTAAGTAATCAAGTATCTATGCATACAATACAATAACAATAGTTCATACTGAATGTCATGGAGTGCTGATAACAGATAATCTGAAATGTAGGTGTCTTCAAACATGTAATTTTCACAGCAATGCTATGAATTTGATTTGATAATTTTCTCCATTTTATAAAAGAGACCACCAAAAAATATTTTGTGAGATATTACTGAATGTTTAATTTTCATATTAGTTTAGGAGGTTATTACTTTTATAATTCATTGTTTTTAAGTGCCATCAGGTTGACCACGACAAGATTCTTTTAAATTTTTAGATAGATACTGGAAAAAACATTAGAATAATTCACATTTTCCGTAATGAGTTCTAAGTGCCTTGTGCATCATACTGGGTAAAAAACAAACAAACAAACAAAAACAAAAACCAACCACATAAATATTCAAGCTGTAGAAAAGAGTTGCTATCACTAAAGACCACAAAGAAATTGTCAAGTTCCATTTGCCACTTTCTGCATTTCTTCTTAATACCCCATTATGTCAGGTAAACCATACCCAAGAATCAAATCAAACCCACTGTCATAGAGTCTATTATGGCTCTTGACAACTCCATTTGTTACCAGTAGAAAAGCTCCATAGAATTCTCCTGGTGATAACTTCTTTACAGCATCAGATGACCAAGGCTTTTTTAAATTTTTCTTAATTTTTTTTGGTAGAGCAGTATGTCATTTGAATTACCAGCCATATAGGTATCATTCAAACACAAACCATTTGTGCCACTGAAGACCCTCAATTCTTTCATGTCCATTTACTTTTATTCCACTTTTCAGGTTTATTTAGAAGCACTTTTTCCATCAATAGTGCATATAAGCATCAAGAGATGATCTGTACAACACTTGAAACAAGGAAAATAGGCATGTGTACTGCAAATTACAGTTGGTATAGGGTATTGTCTGAAGCAGCTCTCTTTGGTTGTTACTATTGGGTCTTATGTATCCCGATAACCTTCACAGAAACCCGCTAGAGATTTAGAAAATGGACATATGCATTGCACCCACCCTACCAGAAAGACGTATGTATTCTGCCAGTCCTATTTTTCCAGGATCCAGAGGGGAATACACCTATTCCAGCTTGCCTTTCATAAAATAAAGATAAAAATTGCATTTTCAACAATTTTCAGTTGGTCAAGAAAAGGTGAATATTGCACAGGAGTGCAGAGAAGCCAAAGCAGAAGAAAACAGTCAAGATACTAAAGAGCTGAACAGAAGATTTCAAAAGGCAGCATGGGAAAGCAAAGTAAAATATTACAATGAAACGTGTAGGAGCTGGAGTCAGGAAATCAAAAGGGCCAAACTCCCTAAGCATATCTTAAGCTCAAGGAACTGAAGAACAAATTCAAACCTTGAGTTGCTATAACCAAGGATGCTTTATGCAGAATATTAAATGATCCAGGAAGTATTAAAAGAAGATGGAAAGAATATAGTGAGTCACTGTATCGAAAGGAATTGGAAGACACAGAAAAATTTCATGAAACAACATATGAACAAGAGCCTATGGTGATGAAAGAAGAAGTTCAAGATGCTTTGAAGGAATTACCAAAAAAATAAGACCCCAGGAGTAGATGGTATACCAATTGAAGTATTTCAGCTAACAGATGCTGTCCTGGGTGTGCTCACCAAGTTGTGCCAAGAAATCTGGAGAACAACTGACTGGAAGAGATCTATATTAGTTCCCATTCCAGAGAAAGGTGACCCAACAGAGTGTGGAAATTATAGACCAGTATCACTGATATCACATGCAAGCAAGATTCTGCTGAAGAATATTCAAAATCTTCTGGACCAGCACATCAAAAGAGAACTGCCAGAAGTCCAGACTGAGTTTAGAAGGTGTTGTGGTACTAGGGATATTGTAGTTAGTTGGATCTTAGCTGAAATAAGGAATGCCAGAGGAATGTCTGTGTTTCATTGATTATGCAAAGGCATTTGACTGTGTGGATCATAACAAACTGTGGCTGACTCTGAGAATAATGAGAATCCCAGGACACTTGATCATTCTAATGTGAAACCTATACTTGGACCAAGAGGCATTCGTCAGAACAGAGCAAGGAAACACTGTATGGTTCAAAACTAGGAAGGGTGTACGCCAGAGATGTGTCCTATCTCCATACCTTTTCAATCTATATACAGAACAGATTATCCAGGAGGTTGGGCTGTATAAGGAGAAATGCAGCATCAGGACTGGAGGTAGATTTATCAACAACCTGTTTTATGCAGATAACACAACATTGCTTGCTGAAACTGATGAGGACTTGAAGCATCTGCTGCAGAGGGTCAAGGACTGCAGCCTTTAATATGGATTGAGGCTCAATATCAAGAAAACAAAGATTCTCACCACTGGGTCAATTGGCAGCATCAGGATGGATGGTGAAGAGATTGAAATTCTTAACAGCTTTAGTTTGCTCAGCTCCACAGTCAGCACTCTTGGGCCTAGCAGCCAGGAAATTATTGTGATGGGAAAGTCTACTGTTAGTGACCTTTCCAAAGTACTGAAGAGCAATGGTGTCACTCAGGAGACTAAGTTGTGCCTGATACAGGCCATGGTCTTGGCAATCACTTGCTATGTGTCAGAGAGTTAGACAATGACTAGGGAGAACAGAAGGAGAATTGATGCCTTTGAGCTGTGGTCTTGGAGACAAATATTGAATATGCCATGGACTGCTAAGAGAACAAACAGATTCACCCTGGAAAGGATTAAACCAGGCTTCTCCTTGGAGGTAAAGATTCTGAAGCTTCATCTGACATACCTTGGACATCATTCAAGGAGGGACCAGTTTTTTGAGAAGGTTGTCATTCTTGGGAGGGTGGAGGGACAGCACAGGAGAGGAAAACACTCTATGAGGTGGATTGATTCAGTGACTAGGGTAATGGGAGTAGGTGTGTTGGAGACAGTGAGATTGGCACAGTCTAGTGCCAGGTTTAGGGCTGTTTTACATAAGGTCATTATAAGTCAGAGGCAACTCAAGGACACATAACAAAAACAACAATATTCTAAGATTGATCTTCAGCAAGTTTGCTAGAAATTTGGCTTGAGCTTTGTTCTCTGATATTAGTATCTATGCCTCCACACCACATTTACATTTTGACTTAGGTTCTTTTTCTCTTAGTAATATCTTGAACAATCAATCATCAGGCTGAATTCTGGCTACTGAATTTGAACACAGAGGTAAGGACACACTAATAGCCTTAACACTTCCCAAATGCAGATTCTAATTTGCGTTGGCTATATTTTGGGCTATCATTTACCCCAGATAAGTCAATACTATAATTTGTCCCTTAACATCCTAGAGCCATAAGGAACAATTTCTTTTTATTTCAAATCGATTTCCTATTGCAAATTACAATCAATTATATGTTAGAACATGAGGAGATATAGGAAGGAGAAAAGTATATATTCTCAACATTTAACTGATTCCTAATCTACAGTAACTTTCCCTGGGCAATTTTAAGATACAGTTTATATTATTAGTATTTAAGTCCTATAGTAAATAAGATTCACTGTGATTGTTACAGAGTATTTGATTTTATGGTAACAGCATGTGATTCATCAGTTCTTATATTAGTATTTACTGAGTAAGGATGTTTACTAGATGTCATCTAACATAAGAGGTCCCAAGAAAAATGGAAGCATAAAGGCATTTAACCAAGAGATGCTCAACAATTCTAGATAAAAATAAAACACATTGGTTAATGTTTCTTTCTATTCTCTAATTTTTCTTTTATGGTATTTCCTGTTTACTTTTGCTTCCATGTGTAGCATAACTTGATAGTTGAGTCTGTTTCTTTCAGTCTAGGATGACAGAAGAATAGATGCCTTCTAGTTGTCGTGCTGGAGAAAAGCCTTGAACATACCAAGAAAACAGGTAAGTCTGTCTTGGAGAGGGTGAAGCCAAGTCTTTCCTTGGAGGCGAGGATATTGAAGCTCTGCCTAACTTACTTTGGGTACACGGCCAGGAGAAATCAGTTCTTAGAGAAGGACATCATACTCAGAAGGCAAAATGGACAGCGCAGGAGAGGGAGACCCAGGGTAAGATGGATTAATACAGTAACTGTGGTGATGTCGGTTTGTGTGCTGGAGTTAGTGAGATGGCTCAGGACAGGAAAGTGTTCAGACCTGCTATACATAGATACACAAATGACTCAATTGCATATAAAAATAACATACTCTGACAGATTTGGAAGCAGGAGCGGCAACCACTTCCTAAATAACATGCCTCCGGAAAATATATGAACTTTGATAAATATCGATTGTTGCAGAGGGGCTTCAGACCTTTTGTTCATATGGTCGCTATGACTTGTACTCTCAAGGCAATCAACAACAACATGTACAGAGAAAGAAAGAAAAAGTCTATAAATATAGAAAATAGGAACAGTGTTGTGTTTTTTTAGCTTGTGAGTATTTTTATATGTTAATAATGAAGTTTACAAATTATTAGAAAGATCTCACAACTTTTATTCTAGGAAAGAATGATATATATTATTTGAAGATCAAAGGTCAAATCAATACATATTTCTTAAATTTGTTCAAAGATATAGTTAACTGGTACATCTTTTTAGCATTCCAGAAAATGAGAACTCAGCTTCATTTTAAGAGACATGGGTTTTTTCTTCTAATGGACCCTGATTTTTCCTAGGTGTCCAGAATTCTTCCCAAAATTCCTACTTAATGACAGAAATTATTCATAAGGTTTCAAAAAAATCTTCAGTTAATCCCTAGAAAACAAATAAACTACCCAAGGCAACCTTATTCTAACATAAAACTAAACAAACAAGCTATTTCATGCTTTGGCAAAGATTTCACTCACGTGTAAGAGATTCTATATCCTCTCTTACCTTCACATGATTTCAAGGATAATATATCCATATTTCTTAGTTGGCAAGAAGAACTTCATACTCCATCACTCATTTATTAGAATTCAAAGATAATACAGGGTTTGCCCCTTCTGATTTCATTTGTCCCCACAGTTAGCTAATATTCTGTTTCTATTTGTTTGCTTTCTTTATTTTAAATTTCCTTGTTTATTTATGCTCCAGCCTAAGTTGATGTTTGATTCTGTTTCTTTCAGCCTAAAAGAAGGAAATGTGGGGTGACTTTGTGAGGGGAAAAAAAAACATCAGAAGTGAAGATTCCTGGTGAGAAAAGTGAGTAGGAGTCAAGCCCTAGGGTATCACTCTATTTCTAGTTCTGCAAGTGGTTTGTTTTAGTACATCTGGTTAGACTTGACAGCGCATTTCTAGGTGCCCTACACGCATCTGAAGTCTCTGTAAAAAAAATAGCTTCAACAACAAAATAATTTCTGTATCATTTCCTGGCAATGTTACAGTTATTAAACTGATTATAAACATGCAGGCTACATGATTAATTTTCAACTGTTGAAGGTATTCTCATTTAAAAAAGTCTGTCAGGAGATTTCAATCAATAGCAATAATTACTACTCTTTTTTTCAAAGAAAAATAGTCAGTATACCGTTAGTTTTTCTTAAATAGAATAGGGGAAGGATACTTAGCAACAAAGTGTGTTTTCAACACTAGCCAATATATTTACTATATAGTATTCTTATTAGAGTTAGAAAATTAACAAATTTGAACATTCTTATATTTTTACTCTTTATAACCTAAGTGAAGGAAATGAGTTTCACATGTTTTTTTTTTTTAATGTAACAAAGATAAAGAGATAGATGCCTGATCTTTCTTACCATTTCTGTTCAGTAACCCTTTGCTTGCGAATTCAGAGCTTGATAAAAGGAAATATTTTTATGCAAACAGACCAGGGAGGTAAGTAAGGAGAGGGACATTAGAAAATTCTCAATGTACTATTCAAAGAGAAATTTTAACAAGTGTAAACATCCTACTTCAGATATTTGTACCATAAAACTCTTCATAGGATCCCTTGGAGAACTAGCCAAACTTGAAGGAAACTACTTTTTTCATAAATTCAGTGTGATGTTTCACAAATTACTTGATTCTAATGGAAGATTTCACGGTTTCTGAAAATAATTATGACCAAAAAACCAAAAAATTTGGATAAAATAAAATACTTCAAAAATATTGAATAATGGTTACTATGAGCAACTTCCCAGCTTTCCAATCTTGTCAACGTGTATTTTTTTTTCATTGCAAACAGTTAGACTGCACAGGGTTGTTATTTCCTTGTAGTAGCTCCAAATCCTCTCTCCTATGAACCATAAAAGCTCCATTTTCCCATCTTGCCAACTTTTATCCTACTCAACAACTATGCAATCAGATATAGTAAAAAAAATGTGGTGCCAACAAATTGCTGAACTATTACATCAATATGTCGAGGTCTAGGTCTTTACTACCTTTTAAGAAAAGTTATTACTTTTCCTGTAAGTGCTGATCATCCACAGTTCATACAGACGGAAGTTAAACCACTTTCTTTGCTCTCGTCTCACCATCCCCTTAAAAGACACACAGATATTTATGAATACATAAAATCACAGAGGAGCTATGTCTATATGTGGATAAATTCCATTTTGACTAAATTCTCAATCATGAATCTCTTTCTGACAAGTTGCCAGAACAAACTGCCAAGGGTAGGTAAATTACGGAAATTAACCAAGTATCATCAGGTATGTCATGAAAGTAAAAATGAAATAAAATTAAAATTAATAGCAATTGAATGTTGAAAATACCTACACTAGTGGGAAATGGCACTTAACAACAACAACTGGGAAATGGGGGGAGGGGAATATAAAAGAATTGGTTCCTGACTTCTTACCTAGTCTGTATAGAGTTGTGCTGCAGGCAGTTCGAATCCACCAACTATTCTGCCAAGGAAAGATCAACCACCTCTTTCCTTAGGATTTACAGCTGGTCAAAACCTTCTAGAGGAAACTGTAGTAGTGCAGTTTGTAGAGAGTTGATTCCAAATCAATGACAGTTGGCTTGAATTTTGTGATTATACAATTATCTCTTACAGATTTCGAGTGGGAAAAGTTATAAACATCTTTCTCATTGCTGTTGAGTTGGAATTGACTTATGGCTGACCTTCCAGAGGGTTTTCAGAGGCTATAAATCACCCAAGATAGAATATCCATCTTTCTTCCATGAAGCAGCTGGTGGATACAAACCACATGCCATTTGAGATCAGCAGTATGACTCCTTACCACAAGACCACTAGATCTCATACATAGAGAAAAAGAAATAGATGATAGATAGATAGATGATAGATAGATAGATAGATAGATAGATAGATAGATAGATTTTATATTGATGTTGTAACATACCGTCGGATCACCTGTGACTCACAGCGACCCATGTACAACAACCCTAAACCATTCTCTATCCTTTTCCAATCTTATTGTCTCTGACACACCTATCTCCATTACCCTGTGACTGAATCAGTCATCTCACTGAGGGTCTTCCTCTCCTGTGTTGTCCCTCAACTCTCCCATGCATGACATACCTCTTTAAGGACTAAATCTGCATGTGCAAAGTATTTCAGATGAAGCTTCAGAATCCTTACTTCCAAGGACCAACCTGACTTCACCCTCTCCAGGTTGAACTTGTTTGTTCTCCGAGCAGTTCATATATTCAATACTGTGCTCCAGCACCACAGCTCAAAAACATCAATTCTCCTTCTGTCATCCCTAGTTCTTGTCCAGCTCTCTGATGTATAGCAAGTAATGGCAAAGATCATGGCCTGTATCAGGCACACCGTAATCTCCAGACTGACTTCACTGCTCTTCAGTAATTTGGAGAGGTCTCTAACAGCAGATTTTCCCAATGCAATTTGTCTTTTAATTTCCTGGCTACTGGTGTTGATTGTAGAGCCAAAAAAACTGAAACTATCAATAATCTCAGTCTCTTCCTCGTCTATCATGATGCTGCCAATTGGCTCAGTGCTGAGAATCTTTGTTTTCTTGATGTTGAGCTTCAATCCATATTGAAGGCTGCAGTCCTTGGCCTTCTGCAGCAAGCACTTCAGGTCCTCTTCAGTTTCACAAAGCAGAGTTGTGACATCTGCATAATACAGGTTGATCATGAGTCTACCTCCAGTCCTGATACCACACTTCTCCTCATAGAGCCCAGGCTCCAGGGTAATCTGTTCCTCATAGAGATTGAAAAAGATATGGAGACTTCAATGTCTTTGAGGGAGAGACTATTTTATATTTTAGGGTATTATGTTTATCGTAAGAGTACGGAATGAGGGTTGCAGAGTGGGTTATATTTGGGGTTGAGGGATGTGTGGGGAGGATTGCGTACCAATGAGGGAGTTTTTATTTTGCTTTTGAAGGAGAGGAGCAAACGGGGGTAGGGGGACAGGGAGAAGGGTGCAATAATGAATGAATGGAATTCCAAAATCTCTGTAGGTGTTCATTGAAATGAAAAAGAAATAAATTTTAAAAAAAGATATAGAGATAGGAAACATCCCTGGTATTCACCCTTCCCAATTTTGAACCACGCAGTGTTTCTTTGCTCTGTTCTGAGAACTGCTTCCCGGTGCAAGTATAGGTTTCACATAAGCAAAATCAATAACTTTCTCATAGTTGTTTTGATTTGCATCTCTCTTAGAGGCAGGGATTTTGAACATTTTCATGTGCTTGTCGGCCATCTGAATGTCTTCTTTGGTGAAGTGTATGTTCATATCCTGTGCCCACTTTTCAGTTGGGTTGTTGTTTACCTTTATCTTGTTGGGGTGTTAAGTATTTTATAAATTCTAGATATAAGACCCTTATCTGACATGTCATTACCAAATACCTTTTCCCCAATCTGTGGCTTCTCTTTTTACCCCATTGGATAAGTTTTTGTATGTGCATGTTGCCACTCTTAATAGCTTAGATTTGCAATTTTGCTGCATTATCAATGATTAGGGATGATAGAAAGAGAATTGATGCCTTTGAGCTGTGGTGATGGAGAAGAGTATAGAGTATACCATGGAGTGCCAAGAGAACAAACACATTCATCCTGGAGAGGGTAAAACAAGTCAGCTTCATGGAAGCAAATATTCTGAATCTTCATCTGACATCCTTTGGACATTTTGCAAGAAAGGACCAGTCCTTAGATACAGACATCATGCTTGGGAGGGTAGAGGGGCAGCACAAGAGAAGAAGACCCTCAATGAGATGGATTTATTCAGTGACTGGGATATGGGGGTAGGTGTATCAGAGACAATAACATTGGCAGAGGATAGAGCAGGGTTTAGTGCTGTTGTGCATAAGGTTTCTATGAGTCACAGGTGACTCAATGGCACATAATAACAACAAAGGTCAATCATCTGCTATTTTGAGCATAGTGTTTGTCTGTCAAATGCAGTTCTAAACTGGAGCTCCCAGGTTAAGACAGACTAGGAAGAAGAACAAGTCATCTACTTCTGAAATAACAGGACTTGGAAAATCTTATGAACAATAGAACACACTTAGGTTATTAGATACAGCAGTATAGGTTGAGTCCCCAGCTATCTAAAGTCAACCAGTATTCCACAAGGAAAGAAAACCTATCAAATGGGGAAATGACAACCTCTTCAACAACTGGTGCTGGAAACACTGGACTTCTACCTGAAGAAAGCTGCAACAGATTCACATCTCATAGCATACACAAAGATCAACTCAAGATGGATCAGAGACCTGAGACTAAGGCCCAAACTGTAAAATTCATAAGAGACATATTGGGATCAAGCTTAGAAGGCCTAGTTTGTGGTATAAAGAGACTGCTACATATAGCCAAAAATGCACAATCTGTAGAGGATAAAATGATGAGTGGAGCCTGTGCACATCAAATTCTTTTTTCCAACAAGGGGGAAGGAAACTTACTGACTGGGAACAAACATTTGGCGATACTATCTCAGAATAAAAGTTTACAAAATATTCCTGGGCCTCCACAAGAAAGAAAAGAAAGGAAGAAAAAAAAAAACCAACAAAAAACTGATAGCACAATTAAAACATGGGCAAAAGACATGGAAAGAATTTTCACAGAGGAAGATACTCAAATAGCCAACATATACATGAAGAAATGCTCAAAATCATTGACAATAAGAGAGATGCAAATAAAAGCC
>NW_006399835.1:7029300-7030787 GCF_000299155.1 Elephantulus edwardii | reverse complement strand
AGATGAATGCAGGAAATATGGCTCTTCTTAAAATTGAAATGAAATGCATAAAGATTTATTAATATAGGGTATGTGAGCTGAGGTGGACTGGAATTGCTCACTTTGCATGAGGCAGGATCTACTGTGCCAGGAATGAAAAAATGGAGAAAAAGAAATTGCCTTCATAGTAAAAAAAGACTATTTCTAGATTGATTCTAAAGTACGATGCTGTGAGTGATGCTGTTGTTGTCATTGATTGCTGTCAAATTGAGTATCAGTTATAACAGCCCTATGAACGAAATACCTGAAGCCTTTTATAGAATTATTGTTGTTTCTCAAAGTTCCTAGAGTTTCCATAGGCATATTGTTTAGGAAGTGAATGCCACTTCTGTTTACAAACCTGCCTTAAACTGGGAGCTCCACCAAATACTGTCCAACAAGGGTAACTGTTAGAGCATTTACCACCCCAATGACACAAGGCCAGCATAACAGTAACCCCAGGTAATAGCAATATAAATCAACTCAAGTCTAGCTGGTTGCTTTCCCTGCTTTGTATTTTGTTGGTCAGTATTTTTTTACATAAAAGGCACAGGACTTTCTACCTCATTATTTTAAGAGCTCTAAAAAAATACACTCCAAACTCCCCTAAACTCGGATAATTTCAATTTTGAAATACTGACAGGAGGAAAGTATTACATTATAAAAATATTGTTGTTGTTATGTGCAGTTGAGTCGCCTGTGACTCATAGTGACCCTAAGTACAATAGCCCTAAACCCTATTGGAAGAGTATGTTGTACTTGAATATCAAGACATCAAAACAGAGGGAAGAAATGATGAAGTTAAAAAGTGGAATAGAAGATTTCAAACAGCAGGTCATGAAGACAAAACAAATTAAAAGAGCTGGAGTTAGGAAGTCAAAAGGGAAAAACTTGAAACTAAATAATAAGCCCCAAGTTGTGATATTGAAAGATGCTATGGGCAAATTCTTGAATGATCAGGGAAGTATCAAAAGAAACTGAAAAGAACACATTGAGTCATAATACCATAAAAAGAATTGGCTGACAAAAAAACCACTTCAGATAGTAGCATATGATCAAGAACCAATGGTAATAAAAGATGAACTTTTAGCTGCTCTGAAGGAATTGACAAAAATGAAGGCCCTGTGAATTGAGGGAATATCAATGGACATATTTGATCAAAGAGATGCAGCTCTGGTTGTGCTCAGCAGGTTGTGTCAAGAACTCTGGAGGACAATTACCTGGTTAAGTGACAGAATGAGACTAATATTGATTCCCATTCCCAAAAAATATGATCACCAGAATGTGGAAATTATTGAATAATATTACTAATATCACATCTGCCCCAGTTACTATGTCAATCTATCTTCTTCTGGGTTCCCCTCCTGCAACATGCTTCCACCCTTCCAAGCATGATGTTCTTTTCCAAGAAGTAATCCCTCCTGGCAACATGCCCAAAGTATGTGAGATGGAGCTTTAGAATCCTTGCT
>NW_006399835.1:7007956-7024432 GCF_000299155.1 Elephantulus edwardii | reverse complement strand
TTATTGAGTTTTTTAAGTTAATTTCCTTTAGCTTAAGAAATGTCAAGTGAGTTCAATCCTTTAGATTTTCTAACTCCAGCTCTTTACATATTTCATTATAATACTTTTCTTTGTCTTTCTGACCTGTATTTGAAATCTTTTGTTTTAACCTCCTAATTTTGTTTCCTTTAGTTTATCTTCTTGGCACTATAGTGCAATATTCAGTGTCGATTCTGACATCCACCTTAGTCTTTTCTTTTTCTTCTGTCTTTGTAATAACCTTTTGTGTTCCTTTGGACGATATTCTTAATATCTTCTCATAGCTCATCTGGTCCGTTAGTGTTCAAGGCATCATACCTGTTACTCTAACAGGTAAGTAAACTGTGATGCAGGAAATACTTTTAAAAATATCCTTGATAACCTCTCCTCTATGTTGGAAATAAGTATTTTAGAGTCTGTGTGAGTATTGTATTATTGTTACACATTTGTCTCTCAATTTATCTTACTATAGTGATTTCTGTATTCAGAGGAGCTTGAAAATTAAGACAGACTGAGATGAAAGATCTGGAGATACACTTAGTGAAAATTTTATGTATCAAAACATTACAAATAGTAGGGGAACATTTCATAACATAAGCCCTTTTGGTTGGAAGGTACTCAAACATACAGTGACTGCAATAATGGGCAGTGAGGATGTTAAATGAGCAGACAGTGTTTCCTTCTATTGAATATTGCTGTTGTATACCATCGAAGTGTGGCTGACTCATAGCTGACCATCCAGTGAGTGTTCATCAGCAATAAATTGCTTGGAACTGCCCATCTTTCTCCTGTGGAACAATTGGGGTATTTGAACCGATACCTTTGGGTTGGTAGCACAACAGGTCTATTAAAAGTCTGAATCAATCCAATTACACATAATAACAAAACATGAATTGCTTAAGGTTGTTGTTGTTGTTGTGTACTAAAAAATCTGATATACTGTTCTTGAATGATTTCAGCTCATAACAACACTATGCTCTGAACTTCAGGGTTTCTAGGCCTGTAAATGTTTATGAAAGCAGAGAACAAATTCTTCCTTCCTTAGAGTAGTTCATGGATTTGAACTGCCAATTTTTTTATTTAGCACCTCAACACTTAATCCATTGCACTATGAGTGCTTCATAGGGCCATAAATATTGTAGACAATTTTGGCTTATAATACAGTATATTTCATGAATTAATTTTAAATGACCATCAAAAAGTCAAGCTGTGTCATCTTGCGGCTTGAAGTTTAACAATGGTGAGAGAATAGGTATATTTGACAAGAAGTAAATTAAAGTTTTAAAAAATATTTTTAAATTAAACTTTTCAAAGATAATTTTTAATAAAAGCAGAGAAAATGAAAAAACATTGAGTTGAAAGGATGTTTCTCTACATACTTATACATATTCTGAAAGCAACAATGATAACAACCCAATAAGAGAAAAAAATAAAAAGAGGATTATATACTGCATATAAAATAAATTATCAACAACCTATGTTATACAGATGACATAATTTTATTACCTGAAATTGAGGAGGACCTGATAAGTTTGCTTATAGGTCAAGGACAGTAGTCTTCAATGTGGATTGAAGCTCAATATTGAGAAGACAAAGATTCTCATCCCTGGACCAATTGGCAGCACCATGATGGAAGGAGAAGAGGTTGAGGTTGTTAAAAATTACAGCTTGCTTGGCTCTACAATCAACACTTTTGGCACCAGCGTTTAGGAATCCAAAAGAAAAAAATTACATTTGGTGAATCTGCTGTCAGGGACCGCTCCAGAATACAAGGTGCCCTTGATCTTTCTATTCATTGGAGAGCTAGACAATGACTGGGGATGATGGAAGAACTGATGTCTTTGAGTTACGATGCTTGAGGAGAGTCTTGAACTCTTCATGGACTACCAAGAAAACAAATAGGTCTATCTTAGATAGGGTGAAACCAAATTTTTCCTTGGAAGCTAAGATTTTGATGCTCTGTCTCACATATTTTGGGCATGTGGCCTGGAAGAGATGATCTTTGGAGAAGGACATCATGCAGGAGAGGAAGATCTCAGATGAAATGGATTTAAACAGTAACTGGGGCAATGGGAGCAGGTGTGTCAGGGTCACAGGTTCCTGGCAGGACAGGATTCAGAGCTGTTGTACATAATGTTACTATGAATTGCAAGCAGCACGAGGGCACACAACATTGGCAACAACAAATGAAAAATTAAGTTATAAGGAAAAATAGTGAATTCTACAACTAACACCTGTTCTAGAAATATGAAAGTTACTTGTCATAAGTCACTCTAGAGGAAATTGTGAATTATAGCTATTCTAACTATCAGAACTACTTCACAGTTCACAGATTTAGTATAAAAATTGTTTGTTGTTGTCTACCATCAAGTTGACACTCTATCTTACCCTTCATCAGATTTTCAAAGAAAATTAATAGAAAGAGAGGATATTGTCCGTCTTTCTCCCGTGAAACAGCTGGTGGACTGAAACTACTAGCCTTTGGGATTGTAGGACAACTTCTTACCAGAAATTAGGCCACTGGAGTTCCTGCAAAAATAAATAAGAACACTATTTCATTCCAAGGAAAAAGTTGCCTTCAAGTCTATTCTGACTCACAGTGACCCTAATTCAGCATTGAAATGAAAATGTGTTCATAAAATAGGCATATTGAATGTCATACATGTTTCTAATGAGTCTGACCCAACTCCTAGTTGACTCTCAATTGGATTTCCTAGGCTTTAAATTGGGAGCAGATTACCCATCTTCTCACAATGAACCACTTGTGATTTCGAACCGCCAGAGACATGTATTCTTTGGATTAGCAGCACAACTCTCAACGCCCTAGAACATAAAATTAAATAGGGTGATAGCATTTTGCTTCTTTTCCTACTGATACCTGAAGAAGTCATGTTAGGAAAGTTGGAGTAGGGTCATAGAAAGGGAAGAGAACCCTCAAAATGATATATTGACATTAATTGAACAAATAACAATGAGCTTAACTATTTCAAAGGTCCTGAAACAGCATAAGCTATAGTGCAGCTTAAGCAAAAATTCAGATCTGTTATTCATAGGGTTACTATGAGTCACAATTTACTTAATTGCATCTAACAATAAGAACAACAACACAGCTGTCAAGTGCACTACTGTTGTTATTCTCTCTTACAGAATAGGAAAATCCTGAGACATGAGTGATAGGGTTAACTCAAGGCCTAATGAGGCTGTACTTTTATGAGATTCTTCTGTATTCTTCTGGGATTGGTTGCAGCAGCACCAGCAAGATGAAGCGAAAAACTTTAAATACCAGTTCCAGCTTACTCACTCCCATTCAAATGGAATATGTAGTAGAGTACTTCCACATGTCATTCAGGGCCCTCACTTTACAAACAATATGTAACAGTTTGGCTGTTGACCTAAATACTTGTCCTTCAAATTCACACATTGGCATTATCTAGGGGCGTGGGGTGGGGTGAGGGGGGGCGGAATCCAGTGTTTAGGTTTCAAATTGATTACTGTTTAGAAAATCCTATGAGGTACCTTTACTCTGTCACTTGGGGTGCCATGAATTAGAATCAACTAGAGGAAACCTAAGTACACTGGCACTGCACCACCACAAATCATCAGTGAAAGGAATCCAGATAAAGAATGTGAAATGTTTAGGACAGCACTGCGCTTAGACCCCAAATTATAGGTCTTTTTTTCCCCTCAGATTATACTGTTACTGAATGCAAGGGGCTCTTTCAGTAGTCAGTCGCCAAGAAGACAAACAGAATGCAATATCCATAAATGCACTTTATTTCAGATCTGTGGAGGACAGTGGGTCCTGGCCTCAAAGACTGCTTCCCCTTCTGGGAGTGATCATGGCCTTATATACTAGGGTGAAACCCCAGCTCATTTTTAACAATGCACTTTTGTTAGTAAAAAAGGTGATTTATACTCTGAAAAGGACAGTTCCTTTCTATGTATCAGTAATTCAGGAAGGCCCCGGTTCTCCTCCTGGTCAACAGGCAGGTTAAGACACAGTTTACATATGACTGGGGAACCAGCTTCACCAGCATCTAGGATAGATACATTACCTCTTCTGGAAAGCAAACAGATCAAACTACTCTATGTGATTCAAGACAGGATACAGGCTAAACAACTAGTTTTGCAGGCTGAAGAAAAAGAACTATAGTTTTATAACTGATACCTGTATAGAGAATTCTGAACTTATTAATACCACCCTATCAATACTGCATAACATTTAATGGTTTTAAAAAGGAAAATTTATGACCCTCATAGTGACCGAGGGGCCAAGGCTAATGAAGAAGTCACCAAGTTGATGATGGCATTTAAAAAGCAAAGGTACACATAAAGGTGTGAAAAACAATTGTATATGAACTTTTTGTGTAAACCAGTGTAAAACAATTTTTTTAATAGACACATGCAGATTTTCCAACTTCTGGGCATACACGCACACACCAAACCCCCCTCAAAAAAAAAAAAAACCCAAAAAGCAAACAAAAACAACAACAAAAACCCCACAGAACAAAAAAAAACAACAAAACTCTCATTGCCCTCAAATTGGAACTGTTAGCTGGTCCTTGAGCAGATTTTCAGAGATTGTAAATTACAGTAGAATTCCTATTTACTATATTACCAGATTAATGCTAATGAGGATGTCCTCAACTTGATTGTGACAATTTAAAGAAAGATAAAACAAAACTTTGGAAGAAAGGGAAAGATGAGGAAAATAGACAAATAAAAGAAAAGAAAAAATTAAATTTCTGTTTGTCTATCTGTACCAGAACTCAGAGAATGAAGTAACATTTACTGTCTTACTCTCTAATCCATGCTCATGTCCAAGAGGCTCTTAGACTCACATTCTTGTCAAGGGCATTAAACATTGCACATCCATATCATACTGGATACAATTTTATTAAACCTAAGATCTACCATGAGGAAAAAGGAGATAAATTATATATTTCACAGACAGAAATTTGTAGTGGTTTATGAAAACTGCAGGGGTCAAACTGATGAAAGGTCAGAAAAAATGGAAGGAGTTGCTAGGGAAAGAACAGAAAGACAGAGAAGGACTGCACAGCTGGGGCCTCTCTCTATTATTCAAAAAAGATACTAGCAAACCCCATGGTTTCTACTGGCATCTTGTTTTCCAGAGCCCCCTCCTGCTGTGCTAATGAGGTGAAAAGTGACCTGCCTGCTCATTTTCTGGCTCCTTACTCAGTAATGGTGTGACATGCTGAAAAGCTGACTGCGTGTGCTGTGTACAAGATTAGATCACGCAATACCTAACAGATGCTCTTAGGGTCTTTGAAACAGCAAATCTAAAGTTTCAAAACTCCATGTGTTTTTCATCTAAAATGCTGAAGGAATAACACCACTCCTGTTAATTTCATACACTTTCACATATGGCTCCTCATTACAATGTGTCACAAGCTCTTGCCTACAAATTACTCAGTTTGCCATTCCAATCAATAATTATGAGATATGAAGAGCCCTCAAGTGTCCAATTCCATCTGATGATCTATCTGCACTCTTAGCCTTTTATAATAAGCAAGTGTCTTTTGAAAATGGAATTAATGCTACTTTTTTTAAGGTTAGACTAGCACACTTGTCCCTCAAGGAACTTTTTATTTCTTTTTTTACCACCAGCTAACAGACATCTCCTTTGTTATGGCCTTCAGGTCAGTAGAGATACTGTGTGTGTGTGTGTGTGTGTGTGTGTGTGTGAGAGAGAGAGAGAAAAAGAACACTAAGAAAGCAAGGCATTTACAGAAGAATGTAAATCGCATGCATTAAATGAATTAGATGTTTAAAAACAACAAAAGCAGACAATGAAATTGCATATAAAAATATTAAGTTGGCTATAATTATGGAGTAAATGGGAAGTATAAAAATAAAGTCAGCTTTCCTTCTAAAATATACCAATTTTCTAAATCAGAAATGCAATGATTTAATTAAGACTTTGGGAAAATACAATTTAAAGGTTGTATCATATACATTCTCAAACCAAGAAAAGTTTTTTTAGTTTTTTTTTTTTCTATTTTAACAGGAATAATAATCAGGAAAATATTGCTTAGATTCCTTAAAGTATGGAGCGTCATACTTTGGAGAATGCTGAATAGAGCAAAGATAGAAAATATATGTCTGTTTAGTATGAAGGATCTAGAGTTATGTTCTAGTTTCTAAATAGAAGAAAAAGATTAGAGAGCAATTATACGGTCAATTCTGAGAGCAGAGAGGATCTGCTGTCTGAATGCAGAAGGATGTGAACCTTCTGATTTCTTGAATGTGAAAATAATTTTTCTTCCTTTTATTTCTTTCCTATCTTCCACTATACGAAAAGTGCTTGAAGCTCTCTTTACTACTTAGGGAATAAATGGATTTAATTTTCTAAAGGGATAAAAGCCTTTAATTGTTTAGAAGTCTGAATCTAATAAGCTCCTGAGGATGTTGGCTTGGAAGGGGAGATAAACATTTTGCAAAGATGGAAAAAAAGAATACTTAGGTCTAAAAAGCATAAGTGAACAGAAGGGGGTTTTCTCTCATCAGGTCATAAAGATACCGTAAGGATGGATTTGCAAGGAGTGGGGGGAAAAAAAGACCAGAGTTGAGTGGAGGCTGAGAAGCATATTATACTTTTCAGCACTTTCTGAATGAAAGATTACATTTGTTCATAGAGTCATATAAACAGAGTTTTCCATCCAAAATAAAAATGAACCTCTTTAAGATTGTAATTGATATGTTCTGGAAACAGAAAGGAACTGAAACTGTCCATAGTTTCCTTGACCTTTATGATCGTGGAGAAGTATGACTATTGCTTGAGGCCAGAAGAAGACTGCTTTTCTGAGCATGCAGAGTGGATTCTTTTAGTTAATTATCTTGCAAGTTGATACCTGAATGCCTGATACCTGTTTGATTCAACTCATTTTGATATTTTCGTTTGTAACATTGTTATGCCAAAGAAAAGAGGGGAAATTCTAGAACCTAAATAATGAGGGGATTCTTTGAGGTCCCTTGAGGTGGAAAAATGATACCTTTTCCATAAATATGAAACAAAAAAAAAGGATAATACTGAGAAGCATTGTTTGGGAAGCAGGGCTTTGTGGGGGGAGGAGTGTGACATCAAGACGGAGGATGACTCATCAACAACCTACGATATGCAGATGACACAACCTTACTTGGTAAAACTGAAGAAGACCTGAGGTGCTTGCTGCAGAAGGTCAAGGACTGTAATTGAAGCTCAACATTAAAAAAGATGTTCACCACTCGGTCAATTGGTAGATGGAGAAGAGAGTAAGGTTATTGACAATTACAGCTTGCTCAGCTCCACAATAAATGCTCTCAGTACTAGCAGTCAGGAAATCAAAAGATGAATTGCATTGGAAAAAATCTGCTATCATGGATCTCTCCAGAGTATTGAAAAGCCATGATGTCATTCAAAATACAAAGGTGCTCCTAATCCAGGTCATGGTCTTTTCAATTACTTGTTATGCTTCTGAGAGCTGGACAATGACTAAGGATGACAGAAGAAGAATAGATTCCTTTGAGTTGTGGTGCTGGAGAACAGTCTTAAACACACCATGGACTGCCAAGAAAACAAATAGGTCTGTCTTGGAGAGGATGAAACCAAGTCTTTTCTTGGAAACTAGGATTTTGAAGCTCCATACTTTGGCATGTGGCCAGGAGAGACTGGTCCTTGGAGAGGACATCATGCTCAGAAGGGTAGAGGGACAGTACAGGAGAGGGAGACCCCAATGAGATGGATTGGTATATTACCTGGGACAATGGGGATTGGTGTTTCAGAATTAGTGAGACTGGCTCACAACAGGGAAGGTTTCAGAGCTTCAATAGGGTTTCTATATGTCACAGGCAACTCAATGGCATATAACAACAACAACAACATACTATATTGGCTGGTTTTTTGGTTTGTTTGTTTGTTTGTTTGTTTGTTTTTAATTGCAGCCTCTTGTTTAGAGTCAGCAAGACCTCTGGGGAAAGCCTTTGTATTTAAAAGTTAGTTGTTATTTTATTTTGGAGGAACATTCTAAATGGTACAGCAGTCTTCTGTCAACAAGCTCTACTGAGGTAACTGGGGTAACTGTGATGCTGAAGCTTGTGCCATTGGGGTGTCAAATGCCATTATGGTTGTTGTGCCCACGAAATGCCCCTCAAAGAAATCCAAAAACATGTCTGAAATTTCAAGAGCATTTATTATATATTTTCCACGCGTGGAGACTTTTCTCCTTCCTCCGGGAGGTGGTGAAGGGAAAAAAAGCCCAGCGTTTCCCCTTCCACTTGCTTTTATAGCTCTTTTGAGTGCCCCTCTTAGGGTGGGGGGGATTGCGATCTTGGTTGGTGGGTTGGCTTTTGATGGACTGACTACTTTGCCCGCCTTTACTTCTTTTGTGTCATGTAGACACTAGTTAATTTCTTACTTTTCAAGGACAGACCAGGCTTTACCCAGGGCTCGTGTTTGCCCTAAGCTAAGAATTTTTATGGCCCGCTTCTGCCTCTAGCGTTAATGGAGGTTTATAAACAAATGGGGGGTTTTGCTGTCCCTTCAGGTCACACATGGAAGACAGTATTTGGTGGAGCTCCCAGTTTAAGACAGGTTTGGAAACAGGAGTGGCATCCACTTCCTAAACAACATGCCTCTGGAAACTCTATGAACTTTGATAAATGATGAAAATTGTAGAAACGTTTCAGGCTTTTGTTCATAGGATCGCTATGAGTCATGCTCCACTTGACAGCAATCAACAACAACAATAACAATGCTGATATATAATTAAGAATTTATTTACACAGGCAATACTTAACGTCTTCTGAGATGAGCAAGGAGTGAAATGGAGAAATAATATTAAATGTACTATAAACCTGCAAAGATAGATGTTACTTTGCTGAGGAAGTCCTGGTTGTTAAAGATGGTGTTTGTTGTTGATTGCCATCGAGTTGAGCACAACTCGTAGCAACCCTATGAAGCCTTTCGATAACTATCATCATTTATCAAAGTTCATAGAGTTTCCAGAAGCAGTTTGTTTAGGAAGCAGATGCCACTCGATTATCTTATTCTACTTTTAGCCAAAAAGACCAAAGTAATCATAAAAAAGTGAATATAAATATTTTCCAATGTATTTGAAGGTTCTCTTTGTCTTCCTAAGCAGGACAGATTAAAGAAACATTTTCACAATTTTTTAAATTTTACTTTAAAATATGAGTATTGTTTTACTTTTCCAAAATTAAATGCAGGGGGGGGAAGGTAAAATCAGTATGAAGGATAAAATTTTAAAAGGACAAAATTTTAATGACAACATGTTTTGCAAAAATTAGTCCAATTTTAATAAAAGAACTAGTTTTAACCCCTTGTGGATATCACCATATAACAAAAAAAACAACAAGGTAATTTATATCTAGAAGAATATTTCAAAACTATTCCAAAGTCTAAAGAATATAACAATACACTACAGCAATAAAATAGATGAACAAGAAAAAAACTAACAAAAGATCCCCGTACAATCAAGTGCTAAATATCCTGTTTCTCAAATTCATTTCCTGCAAATTGTCTAATTAGACTTCTTTCTAGATACCAAGATTCTTTTTTAAACAAAATTTTAACAAAGGTTTATTGGAAATAACAGTTCTTATTATTAAAATTATTGAACTTATACAAGATCTTCAATTTAGAATTGAATATTGACTAAGAAACTTAATAAGCGGTAGCTGTAATTGAAATTGCTTTAGGGTTCTTTCTTAATTTTAAAAGTGCACTGCTTTCAAATCCTCCTTAAGCAAATATTCACTCTTTAAATGTTTTTTTTTAATGAATTTTTCTTTTATGCTGAGTTACTTACAAAAATGATATACATTTTTCCCAAGCAAGATATTTACCATTTCCTTTATCCACCACTCCCTCGACCCATCAAATTGTGCAATCCTCTAATTTACACCCCCACCCCTATATTGCCACCTCCACCCCATCCTTATCCCTCTTTGCTTCCCCTCCCTCTCTTAGATCCACATGCATTTCTTTATGTCCTTATTAAATTAATTCACTTAGAATAAGGCTGTCCAATCTCTCCCTAGTTATGTATTGATTTACAAAATCATTGCTCTGCCTGCTGCATAGTATTTCATCATGTGAATATACCATAATTTCTCAATCCATTCGATTGTGGTTGGACATTTGGGCTGTTTCTATATTCTTGCATTGGTGAATAACTGCTGCTATGAACACTGGTGTACAAGTCTCCCTTTGGGACTCAGTTCTCATATCCCAAGCAATGGAATAGCTTGGTCATATGGAATGTCTATGTTCAGCTTTATGAGGAAACACCAAACTTTCTTTCAGAATGGTTGTACCATTTTAAAATCCCGCCAACAGTGTATAAGAGTTCTTATCCCATCACATCCTCTCCAACATTTATTACTTGCTGTGTAGTTAAACTTTGCTACTGCTACTCAAATGAAATAGTATCTCATTGTGGTTTTGATTTTCATCTTTCTAATTGCCAGTTATTTTGAGCATTTCAGACATCTTCCTCTGTGAAAAGTCTTTCCATGTCTTTTGCCCATTTCATAGTTGCATTATCTGTCTTTTCTTGTGTTGACCTATATGGGTCTGTAAACTTTTGATATGAGACTCCTGTCTGAGATGATATTGCCAAATGTTTGTTTCCAGTCAGTAGGTTTTCTTTTCACTCTGTTGGAAAAAGTGTTTGATGTGCACAGGGATTTAATCTTTAGTAGGGCCCATTCATCCATTTTATCCTCTTCAGACTTCGTATTTCTGACTGTATTTAGCAGTCTTTTTACACCATACACTATGTCCTGCAAACTTGATTCCAGTTTGTTTCTTAACCATTTCATGGTTTTGGACTTTACTCCAAGGTCTCTGATTAATTGTTGATTTTTGTATATTGTGTGAGATGTGGATCATGTTTCAGCTTTCTTCAGGTAGCAGTCCAGTTTTGCCAGTATCATTTGTTAAGATTTCTTTTCCTCCACCTGATGTTTTATTTCCTTGTCAAATATCATTTAACCATAGATAACTTGATCCATTTCTGAGTTTTCCATTCTGTTCCATTGGTCTATGTACCTGTCATTGTACCAGTACCATGCTGTCTTGGTTACTCCCATAGTGTAGTAGGTTTTGAAGTCAAGGAGTGCTATGTCTCCCACTTCGTTTTTGTTTTTCATGAGTGCTTTGCTTTTTATAGGTTTATTTCTTCTCCAAACAAACTTGACAATTTCCCTTTTGGTCTCCTTGAAATGAATTTGGTATCTGTATTTATTGAGATTGCATTGAACATGTATGTATTGGTTTTAGTAGGATTGTCGTTTTCACTATATTGAGTCTTCCTATCCATGAACAAGGCACATTTCCCTATTTCTTTAGGTATTGTATTGTGTCTTGCAGAAAAGCTCTGTAGTTTTCATTTTTTTAGGTCTTTTGTCTCTAGTTAGATTCACTCTCAAGTATCTCAATTTGTGGTTGGCTATTGTAAATGGTATTGCTTCCTTGGTTTCTTCTCTGAGTTATTTTTGTTACTGTGTAGGAATCCCACTGATTTTTGGATATTGATCTTATATCCTGTCACTCTACTAAATTGATCTACTAGGTCAAACAGTTCTTTTATTGAGTCCTTGAGGTTTTCTGTGTAGACTATAATATCATCTGGGTATAGTGATAATTTCATCATCTCTTTGCCAATCTGGATGCCTTTTATTTCTTCTCTTATCATATTGCCTTAGCAAGCACTTCCAATAAACTATTGAACAGAAGCAGTGACAGTGAGTATTCTTGTCTACTCCCTGTTCACAAGTAAAATGCTTTTAATCTTTTCCATTGAGAATGATATTAGCTCTTGGTTTTGCATATATAATTTTTACTATGTTGAAGAAATTCCCTTCTATTCCAGTTTGTTCTGCATCAATTGCTGAGATCATATGGTTCTTGTTATTTGCTTTGTTAATATGTTGAATTAGGTTCATTGTTTTTCTTATGTTGAACCATCCTTGTATACCTATTATGAATCCTACTTGGTAATGATAAATTATTATTATTTTTTATATCCTTTTGGATTCTATTGGCTAGGATTTTGTTAAGGATTTCTGCATCTATGTTGGTAAGAGGTATGTTGGTCTGTAGTTATCTTTCTTGGTAATATCTTTGCCTGGTTTTTATATTAGGATTATCCTTACTTTATAGAATGACTCAGAATTCCATCTTTTTCTATTTTTTAAATAATTTAAGTAGAGTTGGTGATAGATCTACTCTGGTAGAAGTCAGCCGTAAGCTGTCTAGTCTAGGACTTTTCATATAGGAAAGGAAAGTCTATTTGTGACATGTTCAGTTTCTTCTTTTGTGGTGAGTCTTTTCAATTGTTCTATATCTGTCCTTTTAGATCTGAGTAGGGCATGAGATTCAAGGAATTGGTCCATTTCCTCTAGGTTTTCAAATTTACCCAAATGTAGTTATTCATAGAATCTGATAGCATCAATTTAATTTCATGTAATTCTGTTGTGATGTCACCTCTATCATTTTTTAATCAGGTCATCTGTGTCTTCTCTATCTGTTCTTTTGTTAAGTTTGACAGCAGTTTGTCCATTTTATTGACCCTTTTGAAAAACCTCATCCTGGTCTTATTTAAGGTTTCAATTTTTTTCTGTCTCATTGATTTCAGCTCTTTTCCTTATAATTTCTTTTCTTTTAGAGGCTGTAGGATTATATTATTATTCTTTCTCTATTTGATGAATGTGTTAAGTTAAAGCATTGATTTTTCTTCTTTCTTCCTTTTTTATAAGTGGGCCTATTGTTAAGTATTTCACCATGAGTACTGCTTTAGCTCTATACCAGAAGTTTTAGTATGTTTTATTTTCATTTGTTTCAAGGAACTCTTTTATTTCCTTTTTAATTTATTTTATTCCCAAATGTGTTCTTGTGGATATTTATTTGGTTTCACATGGGTGGTTTTGTAAGCTTTACCTTCCTATGGTTAATTTCCAGTTTTATGACATTTTGGTCTGAGAAGATTCTTTGTATTATTTCACTGTTCTTTAATTTATAAGGCTTGCTTTTTGCCCTAATATATTATGAGTTCTGGAGAATATACTAGATCCATTTGAGAAGAAAGTGAATTGACTTTTAGTTATTTGCAGTATCCTGAATAGATCCATAATAATTCTTTATTGAGTTTCCTTTGAGTTGACCTATCCTTTGTTGGTAGTGGTGTGTTAAAGTCTCCTGCCCCTATTGTGGCTTTCACTTTGAAGGAAAACAACACATGCAAGCAAAATACTACTGAAGATCATTCCAAAATGGCTACAACTGTATAAAGATAGGGAACTTCCAGAAGTTCAAGCAGGATTTAGAAGAGGCTGTGACACCATGGATTGCTGATGTCAAATGGATCCTGGTTGAAAGTAAAGAATACCAGAAAAATGTCTATTTGTGTTTTGTTGACTATGCAAAGACATTTGACTGTGTGAATGACTTTAAGAATGACAATCCCAGAACACTTTACTGTGCTCATGTGGAACCTATATATAGACCAGGAGGCAGTTGTGTGAACAGAGTAGGGGAATTTTACATGGTTTAAAATTGAGAAGGGAATGCATCAGAGCTGTATTCTCTCTCCAAAGTTATTCAATCTATATGCTGAGCAAATTATCTGAGAAGCTGGACTCTATGAAGATGACTATGGTATCAGGATTGGCTTGAGACTAATCAATAACCTGTGTTATGCAGATGACACAACCTTGATTGTTAAAAGTGAAGGGGACTTGGAGAACTTGTTGCAGAAGATCAAGGAATGCAGCCGTTAGTATTCATTGAATTTCAATTTCAAGGAAAGAAAGATTCTTACTACTGGGCCAATAGGAATCATCATGGTGAATAGAGAGGATATTGAAAGTTATCAACAGCTTCATCTTGCTTAGATCCACAATTAACACCCTTTGTACCAGCTGTCAGAAAATAAGGAGACACATTGCACTGGGAAAATCTGTAGTGAGGGACCTCTCCATATTATTGAGAAATAATGATGTTGGATTGAGGACTAAGATGCATCTGATTCAGGCCATAGTATTCCTTATTCCTGATTACTTACTATGCATATGATAATGAATAAAGATGACAGAAAGAGGATTGACATCTTTGATATGTGGTGTTGGGGAAGAGCACTGAACATCCCATGGATGGTCAAGAGTGCAGCCAGAGTGTCCTTTGGAGAGAGGAATGATAAGGCTTTGACTCACATGCTTTGGACGTGTTGCTAGAAGGGCTCTTCCTTGGAAAGGAACATGATGCTAGGAAGGGTGGCAGGTCAGCAAAGGAGAGGAAGACCTTCAACTACGTGGATTGACATAGTGAGCATTGCAATAGGCTCTTGTGTATCGGGAAGTGTGAGGATGGAAGAGGATAGGACACAGTTCAGATCTTTTATTCATAGGGGGGCTATGAGTCATACTTAACTCAACAGCACCTAACAACAACAACAGCCACTGTGGTGGTGCTATCTATATTTTTTTTTTCTTCAATTCTGTTAACTGTTGCTTTATGTATTTTGGAAGTCTATCATTTGGTGCATAAATGTTTACCAAAGTTATGTGTTTTTTTTAATATATTGTGCCTTTTATTAGCATGTAATACCCTTCCTTATCTTTCACCCTGGTTTTCATTCTGAAGTCTATTTTAACAGAGATTAGTACTGCCACTCCTTTTTTTTTTTTTTTTAATATAATTTCTTTTCCAGCCTTTGAATTTTGGTCTTACTCATTTTGTTGTTCTTTTTGTTTGTTTGCTTGTTTGAGGTTTTTGTTTGTTTGTTTAGTTCTGTCTCTTGTAGACAACATATTGATGGGCTTTGCTTTTTTAAACATTCATTGTGCTTCTTGGCTGTGGGTTTCCCCATTCTTCAGAATACCAGGGAATTTTTCTTCTAGTACTTTTCCACAATTTCCTTAGTGACTTCCCTGCCACTCCTGTGTTCTGGAATTCCAACCATAATATGTTGTTCCTTTTGACATCATCCCATATGATTCTAATGTTTTCTTCATTTTATTTATATCTCATTTTTTATTTTTCTTCTCGTTTGTTTTCAGTGATATTCTTTTCTTCCAGCTCACTGATTCTCTGTTCCATCTCTTAAGTTCTACTATTTTGTCCCACCAGTGTGTTGGACACTTCTACCATTTTTGTCATAATATTCTGAATTGCATTTCCATCCTTTTCTGTTATTTCCAGTACTGTGTTGTTAGTATCTTGTCTGCATTTTGATGACATTTTAAATTCTTGCGTCACTTTACCTATACTATCTCTTCTCTTTTCTATTTCTTTTATTTTATTTCTATATGTTCAGGCTGTTCCTCATCAATATATTTCTTGTGGATTGCTGGCTCTGGGGTGTTTGCCTTATTAATGTCCTCCATTGTTTTTTCCATCTTCTTCTGTAGCTGTTCACATAAGCCAAATCAACATATTTCTCCTTCTTTTCTCTTTCTTAGGTATTCATTAGGTCTACTTTTTTTAGGAAAAGGGTTGTTTCTCATGATGACTGAGGCAAAATACTGCTTTCTTAACATTATATGAGTCTTTTCTTAGCAGGTGTTAGGTTGTTGTAACTATATAATGTCACAGGGCATGGCAATGTTTTGTGAAAGACCAGTATATTGGAGGTTTCCTCTTGTCTTTTAGAAGAGTGATAAATAACTATTGCTCTCCAGAACCCATAGTTCCACTCAATTAGTCCACGTGATGGGCAGGAAGTGAAGGGTTGGCAGTGGGCATTCCCTCATCCAAGGGAGGTGAACTGATATCTCTGCAGGGCTCAGCCCCATCCAGGGATCAGGGGCCAGGGGTGTTGTTGTTGTTATGTGCCGTTGAGTCACTTGCAACTCACAGCGACCCTATGTACAACAGCCATCAACTCTGCTCTGTCCTGTGCCAATTGCACTGTCTCCGTTACACCCATCCCGATTACCCCAGTCACTGAATCAATCCACCTCATAGCGGGCCTTCCCCTCCTGCACTGTCCCTCCACTGTCCCAAGCATGATGTCCATCTCCAAGGACCAGTCTCTCCTTACAACATGTCCAAAGTATGTTAGAGCGTCAGAATCCCTGCCTCCAAGGAGCTGCCCAGTTTGACCCTTTCCAGGATGAATCTGTTAGTTTTCCTAGAAGTTCTTGGTGCCCCCAATATTCTTCTCCAGCACCACAGCTCAAAGGCATCAATTCTCCTTCTACTTAGTCAGTGTCCGACTCTCTGATGCGTAGCAAGTAAGAGCAAAGACCCTGGCCTGTATCAGACACACCTTAGTCTCCAGAGAGATACCATTGCTCTTAAGTACTTTGGAGAGGTCCCTAACAGCAGACTTTCCCATGGCAACACAACTTTTAATTTCCTGGCTACTGGTGCCAAGAGTGTTGACTGTGGAGCCAAGCAAAATGAAGCTGTGAACAATCTCAATATCTTCACCA
>NW_006399835.1:6985017-7006726 GCF_000299155.1 Elephantulus edwardii | reverse complement strand
CTAAAGAAAATTAAACCAAGGCCACGGGAACCAAAATGTGACTTTGAGTCTATCCCACCTGAATTTCAGAACCATCTCAGGAACAGGTTTGAGGTCTTGATCACTATTCAGCAAAGACCAGATGTGTTGTGGGAGGATATCAAGGGTATCATCCAGGAAGAGTGCAAACGTTCATTGAAAAGATGGAAAAGGAAGAGAAGAACAAAACGGATATCAGAAGAGACTCTAAAAATTGCACTGGAGCACAGAGAAGCCAAAGCACAAGGAAGAATTTAAGATACTAAAGAGCTGAATAGAAGATTTCAAACGGTGGGTTTGGGGAGGGGAGTACAAATCACTCTTTCACCTGTGAAAGTTAACAGGCCAATATCTCTTTAAATGTTTTAATCTACATGTTTTGTTCATCATAAAAGACTCTTGGAATTTACTGTTGTTTATTTCTATGCAGAATGCATGGTGAAGAAAATTGTATGGAAATAAGTTTTCTGTATTCAGCATTAATGAATCTATGCACATAAAGGGTGTTTGTTGGAGACTTCCTTTCTATGCCTTCCTACCCACCATATATCTGTCAGTAGAAGGTTTCATGTGATTATGAGGCAGAACCGTTTTAGTCAAGATCAGAGACCTAGATGGACAAGGAAAAAAGATTCCTGGTAATCACTTTTATAAAAAAGTCATTTAAAGCCCTATGGATCATAATAGTCATATTTCCAGTTCTTTCTGTAAATGTAAAAATACTTGGCAGAATTTCTTCCCATTTTACTTGAAGTTGTCAAAAGGCAGTATCTAACAACAATTACAACAGATGTTCTCAAGGGGGTGAAACCAACTCTCTCTCTGGAGGTAAATATTTTGAAGCTCTCTCTCAAATACTTTGGACATATGGCCAGGAGGGACCTGTCCTAGGAGAGAGACATTAAGTGTGGAAGGGTGGCTGGAGAATGCAGGAGAGGAAGATTCTAAATGTGATGGTGCCACAGTAACTGGGGTAATTTGACAGGTGTGTTGGACAGTGAGATTGGCTCAGGACAGGATAGGACAGAGTTCAGAGTTATTGTGCAAAGGGTGGCCCTGAGACATAGACACACAACAACGGCAATAGCAGGATTCTAAAACTTGTAACATTTTGATTTCTATTTTAACAATTGGTTGTTAAAAGTTTGAATTTTAAAGTCCACCCAGAAGTATTTTGGGAGAAACTTCTAGTGATCTATTTTGGAGTAATCAACCATAGGAAACTCTGTGGGACACTTTCCAGCTCAGACACACATGGATGACCACACATTGGAGTCTGTTAGACAGGAAGGAGTCCTAACATTTTAAATTTAATTTTTTTTAAATGCACTATGGTTTGCAAATGTCTTAAATGACACACACAAAAAAATGAATTGCTAAGAGAGAACATGATTCATTTCTCAATACATTTTATTATACCTTATAGATTTGTGTGTGCTCACCTGATTGTATAAGGTATCCAGAAAATATCTATTGTGGGATTTTAGATTAGACTGGCTATGTAGAAAAACAACATAAAATATATTCCAGAAGTCTTGGACCTAAAAGTCATTGGGATAATTAGTATTGTGTTTGTGTCTCATCTTCTAATATATACTGATTTTATGCATCTTATTTTACTTTTAGTATGCTTAAAACCAAAATAGCTGCATAAAATTATCTTGGAAACTACTATCAACATAAAAATTAAAAGCAAAAGAAAAATAAGCATAAAAAATACCATAGATTAGATGTGGCTGACCAAGTCAGCCAACTAGCAGGGTACCAAAATCAGTTGGATTACTTAAGGTGAAAAGAAGAATATAGGAATGGAGCTCAGAGAAACAATACCAATAATAATACTTACCACAAGATGAAATACTTGGCAATAAATCTAACTAGAAACTTAAAAGACCTATGCACAGAAAACTACAGAACAATACCATAAGAAACAAAAAGAGATTTGGAACTCTTGGGAAGGAAATACTCAATATCATGAAAATGACAATTCTTTTTTTTTTTTTTTTTGAAAATGACAATTCTATAAAAGGCAATCACATGTTCAATGCAATCCAATTCAGTACCAATTCCATTCTTTAGTGAGATGTAAAAGGCAATTTCCATCTTTATTTGGAATATAAAGGGACTCTGAATAAACACAACACTACTAAAAAAGGTAGGTGATATCCCTGATCTCAACTCTTACTATACAGATGTGATGGTCAAGAAAGCATGGTACTGGTATAGCAACAGACACATAGATTAATACAATACAATTGAGAACCCTGAAATATGCTTATCCATCCATTATCAACTAATCTTTGTAAAGGAGATGCCTTCAGTTAAGTGGGGAAAGGACAGTCATAGCAAATAGTATGTGCAGAAAACTTTAACAAGACTTACATGTCACATTATAAAAAAACCCACAAAACCCCACAAAATTCAAGGTGGATCAGAGACCTTAAAAGAAAACTAAAGACTATAAAATTCATCAGAGTAATGCTGGAAGAACTTTAGAAGCTCTAATCCAAAGCATGAATTGACTTCCAAGCGTAATAAAAATCTTAAAATCAGGAGAAAAGAAAATAGACAAATTGGACCGTCTAACAATAAAATTACATTGCTGTTGCTGTTGTTGTGTGCTATTGAGTCACTTAAGTCTCATAGCAAACCTATGTACCTAATTGTTCTGAACCCTGTTCTATCCTGTGCCAACCTTATCTTCTTTGAAACACCTACACCCATTACCCCAGTCACTGAATCAATTCATTTCATCAAATGTCTTCCTCTCTTGTGCTGTCCCTCCCCCCCCCGGCCCCCCAAGAATGATATCTCCAAGGACTGGTCCCTCATTGTAACATGCCCAAAGTATGTCAGACAAAGCTTCAGAATCCTTGCCTCCAAGGAGCAGCCTGGTTTCAAAACCCTATACACATCAAAAAACTTCTCCAACAGGGAAAGAAGGAAACCCACAGACTGAAGAAAGAAAGAAAAAAAAAAAAAGCCAAAAGCCAAAACAATCCAAACCATTTGGAAATGACATATCCGATAAGGGACTTATATCTAAAATCTCTAGAATACTCCAGAACCTCAACAAGAAGAATGTAAACAATCCAATCACAAAATGGGGACAGGATATGAATAGGCACATCACCACAGAACAATCAGATGGCAAACAGAAATGTGAAGAAATTAAAAATCCCTAGATATTAGAGAGATGCAAATCAAAATATCTATGAGATACCATATCACCCCAGTAACAATAGCAAAGTTCAACAAGGCAGCAAACAACAAATGCTGATGAGATTGTGGAGAGATTGGAACTCTTATTTACCACTGGTGGGGATGTAAAATGATATAACCACTACAGAAGGCAGTCTGGCGTTTTTCTCAGAAAGTTAGAAATAGTAATACCATTTGACCCAGCACTTCCACTACTAGGTATATACCCTAAAGAATATATCCTAAACAAACCAGAGATTCCACCCAAATAGATGCATGTACATCTATCTATGTTTATTGTTGTTTTACAATAGTAAAGAAATGGAAGCAACTTAAGTGCCCATTAACAAATGAATGGATTAAAAACACACACACACACACACAACACTGTTGTATATCCACACACTGGAATACTATACAGCAATGAAAAACAAAGATCTCATAAATTATTACACAACATGGTTGACCTGGAGGGCCTTATGCTGAGTGAAATATCTCATTCACAAAAGGATAAATACTGCATAACCCACTGTTATAAAACAGGACTCACATGGGTCTGGAAGGGTAACTAAGAAGAGAGGGGATAAATAATGAATGCTGTATTGGAAGAGATGAAAGAAATAACTGTTTGAAAGGGATATATATGATTATGCATTATTTGGATGAAAACAATACAGAATAAGAAGTACATAGCTAAGTGAACTGGGGGAGATAAGTAGGGGAAAGGGAGGAAATTATGCAACAATGAGTGACTTTTAAAAAAAAATATTCTCGGGGTAGAGAGGAAAATGTGAAACAATGAATAAATGAAAATTTAACTTTCTGTAAACTTATATTAAAATCAGAATTGTAAAAATGGAGAAAAAATTCATAGAAATAAAATAGAAAAGAAGCATATATTCTTTATTTGATATTTAATTTCCACAACAAAGAATTTCCAAACTTTTTTTAGGGACATAGCAAATATTCAAGTGTTAAATACATAGGAGCATTACCTTGTACAAACAAGTTTATTCTGGAAAGTATTCAAAAGTTTTCATATGAATCTTCTATCTCATAGAGTTCATATGGTTGTTGTTGTTATGTACCTTTGCGTCAGAACTGACTTATAACTTATTACTGTTCAGAGACAGTAAATCATACAGAAAGTGTTTGCCAAACTAATATCCACAGAGTAGTTGGGAGATTTGAACTGCACCTTAGTGTCCCTACCATCAAGCCTGAGTAGCTTCCCTGTTCATAAGGTACTTCCTGAAATTTTTCAGTGTCAACCAATTCTTTTTGGTATAGTGACTCCGTGAATTCCTTGATGCTTCTTGAATCATTAAAGCTTTTGCCCATAGCATTTCTCAGTTTTGCAACTAAAAACTTGAAATATGCAAAGAATTGGAGTCAGAAAATATAAAGGGGAAAACCCACTGGTCATTTCTCAAGCTGAAAGATTTAATTGACGGTCTACCATTATTTTTACTACATGAAGGACAGAATTATGTCAGAAAGCTTCATGTGATTAAAAACAAAGATAATATGAGGGCACACAGACTATATTTGAAGATGTATGTTTAGCTGTGAAGGGTGGTTCTTGTGTACTCTAGCACAATATAAGGGAGGAGATTGCCTGAGGGGTTTATATCATTTACCTTTGAGTTGGCAGCACAATTTCTTACCACTAAGCTACCAGAGTCCCCTATTTATATAGAGGTTAGATGTGTAATACAACATTAGGACCATTTTATCCTAGGTCCAAGATACAAGCAACTTTTCAACATTTTTTAAATCAATTTTAATCTTCCCACAGGTATTTCTCTGTAGCCTTAGATTATAACATTTTCCTTCCATTGTTGACCTTTCCTATCAAAGCATCGCTTCTCATATAAGACAAAGTTAGTAAAAGCATTTAAATGAAACTGCATTTAGTAGCTTAAAATCCTCATTAGATAGAAAACTAGAGGAGATTAAAATGAAAGTTTAGTCTTCTTTTGACGAATGGGAATATTTTCTGTGTCGCTTCCCCTCATCTTCCTTCATGCCTTACAAAACAGCCAGAGTTGCATTCTATAAGTGTATTTTTTTCACCTTTAACCCAGATGACAGTGGTGACATTTTCCTTTTTTTTTTTTTTGCTCATATTTGAAAAAAACTCTGAAATAGCTCTGCACTGAGGACAAAGATTCTGCCAAATCATAAATCTGCCATCCCAGCAACACTCAGCAATGAGTTGTTTAAATATTTCACACACATGCAGTGAGGTTACTCCTATTTTTCAGAGACATTTTTAAATATTAATAGAAAATTATCTTGGGAGAAGTTCTGCTGTAATATAATTGTTCATTTTTTGTTTTTTAAGAGATGAATATTGAAGAACGTATTGCTTTATTCCAGAGTTATGTTTGAGAAGTGCTTGAGTCTATGCTTGACTAATACAATCCACATCATCCTCTGGCATCTAAATCTACTAGAGAATGAGTAAGAGAGGAAGAAAGTAAACATTTTGCTCTAATTTTTAGTCAATTCCTTGTTGTCTCAAAATGAGTAACCCCAGACTTTGTTTTTTTTCTCGCCTTTAGTGTATTTCACTGGGAAATAAAGGTGAAAATACTTGGAAGGCAAACTTAATTTTCACTAAGGAATGTTTTCTGATTATTATATGAAGTAACTACCATATTACCGGGAGGCTCCTTGGTGGCAAGGATTCTGAGGCTCAGTCTAACGTACTTTGGACATGTTGTAAGGAGAGACCGGTCCTTGGAGAGGAACATCATGCTTGGGAGGGTGGAGGGACAGTGCAGGAGAGGAAGGCCCTCTATGAGGTGGATTGATTCAGTGATTGGGGTAATTGGGATGGGTGTATCAGAGACGGTGTGAGTGGCACAGGACAGAACAGAGTTTAGGGCTGTTGTACATAGGGTCGCTATGAGTCGCAGGTGGCTCAATGGCACATAACAACAACAACAACCATTGTACTAAACATAGTTGTAAGGATTCCCCATTCTCTGAAATCCTTAAATATTTGCTTCAAAATGCTTCTAGATTGAAGGAGCTGAATGGTTGGGAATAAAATGAAGGGTGTACAGCATGGGGTGGTAGCTTGACTTATGTTTGGCCACTGTTGTTAACTGTGATTTGTATTCTTTTCCTGAAGACATCCCTGCTTCTCCTTCCCTTCATCTATTCTCTTTCTCTCTTCTTTTTTTTTTTTTTTGTCTTGTCTCCTTTGAACTCCAGTCTCTACTCCTTTTTCTCTGTTGTTGTTGTTGTTAAGTGCCATCAACTCACAGGTGACTCATAGCGAGCCTATGAAGGAGAGTTCTAAATGCTTAGGTGTCTCTCATAGGGTTTCTGGAGGCAAGCTACTATGGAAGTGGATGCCACTCCTCCTTCCAAGCTTGTTTTAATTGGGGAGCTCCACCCGACTTTCTGTCCGCATTGGGTAACCAGCTATTAACGTATTTGACACATCAGTGTCACAGTGTTCAGCCTCACAGCAACCACAAGTTACCACTGTATGTGGCAACTTGTACACCAGGGCTTTACAACTTGTAGGAATGTCTGAACAAAAACAATGAAAGACAGGCTCAAGCTCCGCGGATTAAAAGTCACCCACCTTTGGTTTGGTAGCATTGCTTTCTGTCCACTGGGCTGGCTGATCTCTCTTGCTTTTTTCTCTAGCATAATATAATGCCCAACCACACGCCTTCAGGATTACAGTGCAGATTTTTGCCACTGGGCCACTAGAGATGTTATTGTTGTTGTTGTAATGTGCCATCGAGTCACCTGCAACTCATAGAGACACTATGTACAACAACCCTAAACCCTGCTCTATTCTGTGCCAATCTCACTGTCTGTGACACACCTACCTCCATTACCTCAGTCACTGAATCAATCCATCTCATCGAGGGTCTTCCTTTCCTGTGCTGTCCCTCCACCCTCCCAAGCATGATGTCCCAGTACAAGGACTGACTGATCCCTCCTTGCAACATGTCCTTGCCTACAAGGAGCAGCCTGGTTTAACCCTCTCCAGGAAAAACCTGTTCATTCTTTTAGTAGCCAACTCGAAGGCATCAATTCTCCTTCTATAATCCTTCATAAATGTCCAGCTCTCTGATGCATAGCAAATTATTTCTAAGACCCTGGCCTGTATCAGGCACACCTTAGTCTCCAAACTGACATCATTGCTCTTCAGTACTTAGGAGAGGTCTCTGACAGCAGATTTTCCCAACACAATTTGTCTTTTAATTTTCTGGCTGCTGGTGCCAAGAGTGTTTATTGTGGAGCCAAGCAAACTTAAAATTGTTTACAATCTCAATCTCTTCACTATCCATCATAAACTGCCAATCGGCCCAGTGATGAGAATCTTTATTTTCTTGATATTGAGCAGCCACCAGAGATGGAACTAGAAAAAGAATTAATCTTTTATCCATTGGAAAAAAATCTGGTTCAGTTAAGTACCATGGACTTTATTATGGCAAAATTCTCACCCATCAGCTCTATTTTGTGTATCTGTTAGGGAAATGACATCATTTTAAAAATCAGGGATCTGATATTTTTTGAAATATGCCTCCACAAAATGTTGTTATTAGGTGCTGTCGAATCCAGTATGACTCACAACTGCCCTATGAACAAAAGATCTGAACCATCCTCACACTTCCTGACACGCAAGAGCCTGTTGCAGGCACTCACCATGTCAGTTCAACTAGATAGTTGATGGTCTTTTTCTCCCTTGCCAATCCTCCACCCTTCCCATCATCGTGTCTTCCAAGGAATTACCCTTCCTAACAACATGCCCAAAGTACATGAGGCGAAGCCTTATCATTCCTGCTTTCAAAGAGCACTCCTCCTGCATTCCCTCCGACATATATCTGTTTGTTCTTTGGGCTGTACATGGGATGTTCAGTGCTCTTCTCCAACACCACAGATCAAAGACATCAATTCTTTTCCTGTCTTTCTTGTTCATTGTCCAGCTCTTAGATGCATAGTAAGTAATCAGAAAGACCGTGACCTGAATTAAACACACCTTAATCATCAAATTGGCATCATTAGTCCTCAATAATTTGAAGAGGTCCCTAACTGCAGATTTTCACAGTCCAATGTGCCTCCTGACTTCCGGACTGCTAGTACCAAAGGTGTTAATTGTGGATCTAAGCAAGATGAAGCTGTTGACAGTGTCAATCTCTTCTCCATCCATCATGACACTGCCTATTGATCCAGTGGTAAGAATCTTTGTATTCTTGTGCAATAAGTGCTTCAAGTCCTTCTCACTTTTGGCCGGCAATGTTGTGTCATCTGCATAACACAAGTTATTGATGAGTTTCTCTCTAATCTTGATGCCACACTCACTTCATATAGTCTAGCTTCTCAGATAATTCGCTCAGCATACAGATTGAATAGGTAAGGAGAGATAGTACAATCCTGGTGAACTCCCTTCCAATTTTGAAATATGCAGTGTTCCTCTGCTCTATTTGCACAATAGCTTCCTGGTCCAGGTAATGGTTCCACATGAGCACAATTAAGTGCTCTGGGATTCCTAGTCTTCTCAATGTCAGCCACAACTTGTTATGAACCACACAGTCAAATGGCTTTGCATAATCAATAAATACAAACACATACTCTTCTGGTATTCTTAACTCTCAGCCAGGATCCATCTGACGTCAGAAACAATATCCTGGTGCCACAGCCTCTTCCAAATCCTGCTTGAACTTTTGAGAGTTCCTTATCTATGTACTGTTCCAGCCATTCTTGAATGATATTTTGCTTGTACGTGATATTATTGATAGCTTTTGCTAGTTTCCGCATTCAGTTGGATCACCTTTCTTGGGAATGAGAATAACTATGGATCTCTTCCAATCAGTTGGCTAGACAGCTGTCTTCCAAATTTCCTGGCATAGACTGGTGTGTGCATCCAATACTGCATCTATTAATTGAAACAAGCCAATTGGTATACCATAGGTTCATTTTATTTTATTCTGTTTATTTTTTGCCAGTGTATTCAATGCAGTGTCTACTTCCTCCTTCATTACCATTGGTTCCTGTACATTAGTGTTAATAGATTCTTTCTGGTACAGTGATTCTCTGTGATTCCATCCATCTCCTTTTGAAGCGTTCTGTAGGTTATTCTATATATTGTCCACGGCATTTTTCAATATTGTGAGACAAGGCTTAAATTTTTTTCCAGTTCTTTCAGCTTGAGAAATGCAGAGCGAGTCTTCCCTTTATATCTTCCAATTCCAGCTCTCTGCAGATTCCATTACAATACTCCATAAAGTGTTAAATTATAACATTTTATTACTTTAAAGCTGTCTCCACCGCTTCCTTCTTATATTTCTACAAAGGAAGGAGGTTCCTTTTTCGACCATTCAAAATGATTCTTGGTTTGCATTGAAACTATTTCTTTTTACAAAGAAAGCAATGTTTGAATGTTTCAAAAGTGTCCTATAGAAAAAAAAACAACAAAAAAAACAGGAAGATATGTAATGGTAACAGATAATGCTTAATGGAGTGAAATTTTATTTTTATAATTACACTGGAGAATAATGCAATACCACCAGCAGTGAATTCAGTCCTGAGCCACAGATCTGCACACCCCTTTGCAACTGCTCAAATAATGGCAGAACCTTTCATATTGCTTAATTGTTTAATATTATTCCATCATTACTTTCAAAACTTCAAAATAAAAGAACACATTATCCTTTCTATAGATTGACTTTTGTCATATTATTTGGCTCTACAATCAACCTCCCTGGGAGCATAGTAAAGAAATCAAAAGGCATATTGCATTGGGTAAATGTGATATGAAGAACATCTTTTAAATGTTGAAGAGCAAGGGTACCAGTTTAAAATCAGAGGGATACCTGAACCAGGCAATAGTATTTTCAATTGCTTCTTATGCACCTTAAATTTGGACAATGAATATTGAAGACTGAAAAACAATTGATATTTTCAAATGATTGTGTGGTTGAAGAATGTTGAATATACCATGACTTGCCAAAGGAAAAAAGAAATATATCTTGGAAAAAGTATAATTGGGTGCTCTTAGAGACAAGGATATTGAACGTTTGCGACACATTACTTTGGGTTTGTTAAAAGAAAGGCAAGTCTCTGGAAAAGGACATCAAGCTTAAGAAAGTTCTCAGTGAGAGAAGGATCTTCAAGAAAAAGAACTGACACAGTGGCTGCATAGTGGATTTAAGCAGTGGACAAAGTCTATTCTGTTGGACTATGAGTAGTAGCCAGTATGAGTAAGAGCTGACGATCCATATACTTGCATCCATCGTATTCTAATCTTTTCTGTCACTTGCCATGCACCTGAGAGCTGGACAATGAATAATGACAGCATAAAATGAGTGGATGCCTTTGAACTGTGATGCTGGAGAAGAGTGCTAAATATTCAATGGACTGCCAAAAAAAAAAATACCAAACAGGAATGTCTTATAGAAGGTGTAGCCAGAGTCCTCCTTGGAGGCAAAGATGATGCAGCTTTGTCTTACATACTTCGGACATGTTTCTATGAGAGGTTAATACTTAGAGAGGGACATTGTGCTTGAGAAGTTTGAGGGACTGTGAAGGAAAGGAGGACCCCTTCAAATAGGTGAATTGACATAGTGACTGCAGCACTAGGCTTCAGTGTGTCAGGAACTGGGAGAACGAAAAAGGATAGGACAGAGTTTAGATCTGTTGATCATAGGGTTGTACTCAACTTGATGGCATCTAACAACGTTCTAGTTTTTGGAAGCTTTAGGAAGTGAAATTTAAACTCTCACAAATATCAAAGGATACCTAGTTGTGTACTGTATCAAGTTTGGATGAACTGTGTTATTAACAGCATCCACACTTTTTTTTATTAATCACATCATTCTTTCAGATTTTGTCTCTCATGAATCTTGCCACAACATCTCTCATTATTCTTTCTCTGCATTGTTTTAGGAACTGTCCTTTGAACATATCTATTTCAGTTTTGCTACCTCACACTGTGATAATTAAAGCTGTAAACATTTCTCCAGATGGCAAAGCACTGAAATAGTCTCAATGTTTGACATAATATGTTATATTTTCTTTTTAATATGACACATAATAATACTTGCTATTTTAGTTGTATACTTGACCATATCAAATTCTGAGCTTTTATCTTTAAGTCTGAAGTCTTAAGTGATAATAAAGAATTTATAATTATAATATAGATTATGGCAATAACCAGCTGTGATCCAACTTTGACTATTGGGAAATCCATGCCCATCAGGATAGAACTGTACTGCAGAAAATTATAATATAGATTATTTTTCTAATGTGTGTTAAATAATGCTACTCTAAAAGTTATAATGAACTTACTTGTACATTCACTCAAATTTTTCAAGACAATTATCTACTCTATTAATAGACAATAAATACTAATTTTATATACTATCTTTCAAGACTATGCTCCTTAATATTGTAGTTAAAATATTTGAATTTTTTTTCGTTCTTAAAATTACATGATGATATAATTCAAGAGTAACCTCAGTAAATCATTATTATTCATTGTCAATACAAGCACAAATGCTAATGTTCATAATGTTTATTCTCTACTATCAATTTTTAAAATATTTTTTCCATTACTTTTAGTTTTTTGGTTGGCTGTTTGTGTGTTGAAATCTTTTTGTTTTCCTATTGAAAAAACAAAATCATTTCCCTCTCCCAGACTTTGCTGAAATTATATATATATATATATATTCCCATGTTGTTGTTGTTGTTATGTGCCGTCGAATCGTTTCCGACTCATAGCGACCCTATGCACAACAGCTCTAAACCCTGCTCTATCCTGCGCCAACCGCACCGCCTCTGACACACCCATCCCGATTACGCCAGTCACCGAATCAATCCATCTCATAGAGGGTCTTCCCTTCCTGCGCTGTCCCTCCACCCTCCCAAGCATGATGTCCCTTTCCAAGGACTCGTCCCTGGTGCTGGAGAAGGGTACTGAATGTACCATGGACTGCCAGGGAAACAAACATATTCATCTTGGAGAGGATATATTCCCATAGATTTTTATAATTCTATTAAAAATATGGAACACTGCTGATCTAGTGGTAACAAGTTGTGCTATCAACCCAAAGATGCCGTTTGTGCAGTTTGAAATTGCTCTGAGGGAGAATGATGGAAAATCTCTTCTCAGGTAATTCCATTCTCGCTCTTGCACCCGTGCTCACACTCACTCTCATGCTCTCTTTCACAGGATGCCAGCCAATGAGGTAAACCATTCACAACATAGGTGTGGATATATCTCTTAACAGTGTGTTTTTAAATATTCTGTTGTGTTGTGTGGGATTACTATCTGAAAAGTTGATGACTCAAGTCCTCCAGTCAGTCTGTGAAAGAAAGTTGAGACAATCTGCTCCCTTTAATATTTGTAGCCAATAAACACATAAAAATATATTTAAGATCATTAGTTATTGTTGTTGTTGTCAGGTACTCTCTACTCTACTTTGAAAGCTGCACTGCAATTCTGAAAGCACATGGTTTGAATTCACTACAGGAGAAGAATGGGCAACCTCCACTCACACAATTAACTGCCTGTGAAAACCTGACAGAGGGTCTTATGGGTCAGTTCTGACTCAACGGTAAACTACAACAACCACAATGAACAGCATATTGGAATCTTACTCTTGAATATTAGAATAGTATACCATACTCATGATCGCCAACATGCTTGAGACCATTGTTACTGTCACTATGTCAATTCATTTCTTGAAGATCTTCATCTCTTTCTCTGCCTCTTCACCTTTCTCAACATGTCACTTCTTTTTCAAAGGTCAAGCGCCTTCTGACAGCATGCACTTCCTGACTATAGTATGTGAGACTGAATGTTACCATTCTTTTCTCCAAGGAGTGCCCTGTTTGGTTGCACTTTCTCCATGAAAGATTTACTTGTTCTTTCAGCAGTCCATTGAATACAGAGCATTCTTTGCCAACACATGATTCAAAGACACCTCATTGGTAATCCTAATCCGTCTTTCATATGCATATGAAGCAATTGGAGATAACATGACTTGAATTAGGCACATCACAGTTTTTAAACTGGCAATATTGCACTTTAGCACTTTGGAGACACTCTTGACAGCAGATTTTCCCAAAGGAACAATTCTTCTGATTTTTTTTAAACTAGTGTGACTATGAATATTGAGTGCATCTAACAACAAAACAATCTAGCCTTGTGATAAAAGCCAAAGCATATATCTCAAAGCTCTACATTAAATAACAATATAGTGCAATTATTTTACTAATTTAAAAGTAATTAAAATTAAAACATCTCCAAAGACTCTATTTTCAAATAATGTAATGTTTACAGGTTGTTGTTGTTGTTTTTCTTGTTGTTGTTATGTGCCGTCGAGTTGCCTGTGACTCATAGCGATCCTATGTACAACAGCCCTAAACCCTGCTCTATCCTGTGCCAATCGCACTGCCTCTGACACACCCATCCCGATTACCCCAGTCACTGAATCAATCCACCTCATAGAGGGTCTTCCCCTTCTGCGCCGTCCCTCCACCCTCCCAAGCATGATGTCCTTCTCCAAGGACCTCTCCCCCCTTACAACATGTCCAAAGTATGTCAGCCTCAGAATCCTTGCCTCCAAGGAACAGCCTGGTTTAACCCTCTCCAGGTTGAATCTGTCTGTTTTCTTGGCAGTCCAGGGTACATTCAATACTCTTCTCCAGCACCACAGCTCAAAGGCATCAATTCTCTTTTTTCCTCCTTAGTTATTGTCCATCTCTCTGATGCATAACAAGTGATTGCAGAGACCATAGCCTGTATCAGACACATCTTACTCTCCAGAGTGACACCATTGCTCTTGAGTACTTTAGAGAGGTCCCTAACAGCAGACTTTCCCATCGCGATACGCTTTTTGATTTCCTGACTGCTAGTGCCAAGAGTGTTGACCGTGGAGCCAAGCAGACTGAAATCAAAGGTCAAACTTACTTGCTGTTGTGTTGCCGTTGCTCGTAGTGACCCTCCATTGAGTTTCCAACCTTTAAGGAAGGAGACTGTCTAGTCTCTAATGGGAAAGACTGGTGGGTTCAAACTACAAATCTTATGGTAAGCATCCTCACAAGCATTGTTGCTTGAGCTCATTTCTGCAGTCACTGTGTAAATCTATCCTAGTGAGGCTCTTCTTCTTTTTTTTTATGCTTCTTCACTTCATTGAGCATGATGTCTTTTTCCAAGGACTTGATTATTCTAGTAATATATGGAATATATGTGAAACAAATTTTCACCATCCTTCTTTAAATGATTAGTCTGTGTGTACTTCTTCCAAGACAGATTTCTGATGATAAATACTCAATATTATTAGTCAACCCCATAATTCAAATCCATCAATTCTTCTTTGGCTTACTTTATTTATTGTCCAGTTTCTGTGTGCATAGAAGGTGATGGAAAAATATTACGATTTGGATCAGGTGTACCTTACTTCTGAAAAGTAATGACTTTGCTTTTAACACTTTGTGACAGATTTAGAGACTCTTTTAATCTTTCATTTGAATTATGTGTAAGTTTTGGTTGTTGTTGCTAAGTGCCATCAAGTTGATTATAATTTACAGCAGCCCTTTTCAAAACAGACCTGAATACTGTCCTATCCTGTGCTGTCTTTATCATCTTTGATACACTTGAACCCATTGCTTCATTCACAGTGTCAATCCACTTTGTTAAGGTCTTCATATCTTTCAGCAATCCTCAACCTTTTCAAACATGTCTTTCTAAAGAATGGCCTCTCCTAGCACTATGCCCAAAATATGTGAGCTGAAGAGTTGTTTCTAAGGAGCAACTACACTCTTCTCAAAATACATCTTTATGGGATGATCGGGTGACAATCAATAGAATATTGAGTGCTCTTTTCCAAAATCATGATTCAAAGGCATTAATTTTTCTTCTGTCATGCTTATTCATCATCCAATCTTCAGATTCATAGAAAGTAATTGACAAGACCATGGACTGAATCAGGCACACTTTAGTCCTCAAACTAACATCGTAGCTTTCCAGTAATTTGGAGAGCTTTCAGTGTTTGCAAAGTGTTGGGGATCCTGGCCAGACCATGATTGCCAAAACTTGTTTTCTCTACTGCTTTGGCTCTTTCCCCAAAATCTCTGAATACAGTGGTTTGATCTTAAAAATTACACCAACAACAAAAGACCCAAACAAAAAAACCACAACACACGAAAAGCACCAGTAATAATTTGGAGAGATCTCTCACTGCAGACTTTCCCAGTGTAATACATCTCCTGATATCCTACTGCTGGTACCAATGGTGTTGATTGTAGATCTAAGATGAAATCAGACAATTTCAATTCATTCTCCATCTATTATGATATTACCTACTTTGCTAGTGTAAAGGGGCTTTTATTTTTTTTTATTTTGAGATCTTCTTTGATTTTCTGCTGCAAATATTTCATGTCCTCACTTTCAGTAAATAGGGTTGTATCCTATACAAAACACAGGCTGACATAAAAACAATGTCCATAAATCAGTGGGAATCCTCAACAGTAACAAAGAGAACTCCAAGAAGGAAAACAAAGAAAGCAGTACCATTTACAATTATTATTGTTGTTTTGTGTTGTTGACTCACTTTTGACTTTCAGGACCCTATGTACAAGAAAAGCCCTAAACCCTAATCTATCCTGTGCCAACCTCACTGTCTCTGACACACCTACTTCCACTACCCCAATGACTGAATCGATTCACCTCATCGAGGGTCTTCCTCTCCTGTGCTGTCCCTCCATTCTCCCAAACATGATGTTCCTCTCCAAGGACTAGTCCCTCCTTGCAACATGCCCCAAGTATGTCAGATGAAGCTTCAGAATCCTTGCCTCTAAGGTGCAGCCCAGCTTCACCCTCACCAGGACAATCCTGTTTGTTCTCCTAGCAGTCCACAGTATATTCAACACTCCTCTCCAGCACCACAGCTCAAAGGCATCAATTATCTTTCTATCATTCTTAGTCACTGTCCAGCTCTCTAATGCATAGCACACAATTGTGAAGATGATAGCCCCAATCAGGTGCACCTTAGTCTCCAGCCTGACGTCATTGTTCTTCAGTATTCTGTAGAGGTCCCTGACAACTGACTTTCCCAATACAATGTGTCTCTTGATTTCCTGGCTGCTGGTACCAAGAGTGTCAACTGTGGAGCCAAGTAAACTAAAACTGTTAAGTATCTCAATCTCTTCACCATCCATACTGATGCTGCCAATTGGCCCGGCAGTGACAATCTTTGTTTTCTTTTTTTTTTTTTTTTTGTTTCTCTTCTTTTTTCTTTTTCAAGCTTTGTGTTTTTTAAATGAAAATTTACAGAAACTTTCAATTTCCATTCATTCATTGTTGCACTTTTCCCCCTGTCCAGCCCCCTCCCAGTTCACTCTTCTCTTGGAAAGTTAAGAAAAATTCTTGATTTTGAACTTCCATCCATATTGAAGACTGAAGTCCTTGACCTTCTGCAGCAAGATCTTCAGTTCCTCCTCAGTTTCAGCAAGCAGGATTGTCAGCCAACCACAATTGAGATACTTGAGAGTAAACCTAACTAAGAGACACAAAAGACCTGTACAAAGAAGAATACAAAACATTTCTGTGAGACACAATAAAAAGTCTAAAGAAATAGAAGAATGTTTCCTGATCATGGATAGGAAGATCCAATTTTCACAGAGGAAGATATTCAGATAGCCAACAGACATAGGAATAAATGCGCAAAATCACTGGTAATAAGAGAGATGCAAATAAAAACCAAAATAAGACACCATCTCACCCCAGTAGCAGTGGCAAAGTTTAACAGGACAGCAAGTAATGTTGGGGAGAATGTGGTGAGATAGGAAACGTATACACCATTGGTAGGATTGTAAAATGGCACAACGACTCTGGAAGACAGTTTGGTGTTTCCTCAACAAGCTGAACATAGAAATTCCATATGACCCAGCTATTCCACTGCTTAAAATATACACCAAGAATATTAGAACTGAGGCACAATGACAATTTATACACCAATGTCCATTGCAGCATTATTCACGATCGCAAGAACATGGAAACAGCCCAAATGTCCAACCACAATCAAATGGATTGAGAAATAATAATCCATTCACACAATGGAATGCTGTACAGCATGCAAGAACAATGATTTTGAAAATCCCTATACAATTTGAGGGAGATTGGAAAGCATTATGCCAAATGAACTAACTCAGTCCCATAAGGACAAATACTGTATAAGACCCTTATTGAAGCAATACAAAGATAACTAGTAAAATATGTATGAGGATAGAAGGAGGGAGAAGGAGCAGAAGAGTGAGGATTGGCAAACAGGTAATCACAGAGTCACACAATTTGATGGGTAAAGGGAGGGATGGGTAACGAAAATGAGAATGATCCAGTGTGAAAAACCATGCATACAAAGTTTGTAAGTAAACCAATAGAAAATGAAAATTTTATTTCATGAAAAAAAAAACCTCAAAACAAACCACATTGTCTGTTGATTAGTCTTCTTCTGATCTTTAAGCCACCCACATTCTTCTTCATAGAATCCAGCTTCATGAACTATTTGCTCAGGATATAGATTGAATATGTATGGAGAAAAGATAGATGTAGAGAAGGTTGTATTATTTATCCATAAGTTCTATGTATCCTTAAAAAAAAGAATTATTTTCTCTTGAGTATGGAAAATCTTCTCAAAAACACTAATTAATTTGAAGTTAAAACCAATGGATAGCCAACGATTCAAGGGTGCTTTAGTTAGGCTGTAAAACCAAGGATTTGGAAAGAAATAACTCACTTTCATATTCTGGAGCCATTGGTGAACTACCAAAAAGAAGCTGCCTTTGATCTAGCAATGCAATTCCCTAAGGACTAGGTTATGAATGCTCCCTATGGAAAAATCTTAGGACGTTAAAAATCTTGTTTCTTTAGACCAAGTTATTATCAATTCAGGACCTATTTCTGTATTCCTGTCTCTTCCAAACTTCCCCATGGCTTTCCAGAAAGAAGAATGAACGTTTTGAAATGATAGCCACATGGTAGCATTTTATTTTCCTGTGCCACTTGATTTCACCTCATGCTTCAGCTTTCACATGATAATTAACCAACCATCTCCAGGGTATACATATCTTAAGAGAATGAAATGTCATTCTAGTTCAGCCTATGTGACAGGAGAAAAGTTACTTCTAAATTATATTCAAGAGCAGGTCACATGCAGAGAGAATGACAAGAGAACAAAGGCTTTAAGTATATTAGATTGTCACCAGATTTATCTTTTTCAAGCTAAATTAACTTCAGCAATAATAATTTAAAAATACCTTTTTAATATGTCATTTTAGCAATTGGCTGATCCCTATAAAAAGTTACATGTATAGCAATAATGACTCCATTAAGAAAAACAAATTTGAGATTAAAATGAAGAAAATGGTAGATAATAAAGTTTAATGAGAGAAAAGATTTTAACAACATCCAGATAAAAAAATATTTTGAATGCTTAGAAATAAATGAATTTCATCAATGATCATTATATTTTCTTTTCTTTTTCTCTTTACTCTTTCCAAAGTGACCAGTAGAATTGGAAATGCTGTGGGAAAATATTTCAGTCAGCAATCTTGTTTCTACAACTATGTACAGCACCATCATAAAAATAATCAGCCTCTTTGTGGTTCAGAGAACCATTAAAATGTGAAAAGTGCTATTAATAGGCAGGGGAAGCAAACCTGAATATACTTGGAGTTTGCTCATTTCTAGGACAAACTCAGAGGCTCAGAAATACACACTCACTAAACAACTTCTAAAGTTATTCTACCAAATAACAAAACCAAATCCAATGTGTAAAATGTAAAATGAAGATATGACATGGAGTAACTCTGTATCTCATTCTAGTGTCTAAACAACTGTACTATTTTATAAGAAAATTTATTTTCTTTACTGTTGTTGCTCTGTGCTCTCTAGTTGCCTGGGACTCGCAGCACAATAGTTCTGAACCTTGCCCTATCTTGAGGCAATCTCATTGCCTCCAACACCTACCCCTTTCCCTGTCACTATGGCAATCCATCTCATCCAGGTTCTCCTTTTCCTGCACTGTCCCTTCACACTTCCAAGCATGATTCCTCTAAGGATTGGTCCCTTCTGGGAACATGCCCAAAGTATGTGAGACAGAGCTTCAAAATCCTTGCCTCTAAGGAACAACTCTGTTTGCTTTATATACTTAATATAGACATTATGTCGGTGAACTTTTGATGAGACAAGTCAGGATCTCAACTGTTTATTTCTAGATGTACTAAAAGAGATGTTAGGGATAAAGAATAAAAAAGGATTAAACTACTCAAAGGATAGAAAAGAAGACATGTATGCTAAAAGAGCAGTTACATTACAATTTGGTAAAAGGCTTAAAGAAAATAATGAACTAAGTGCAATAATATCAGAAAAACTTATTGTCTGTCACAGGAGCCACTTGCAGGTAGATTTATAATACTTGTACTAAGCAAGTATACTGATCTTTTTATGTTAAACACTGGTATTCACTTTAAGAGAATTGGAATTTTGATAGGTGCTCTTATGACACAGTGGTTAAAGTAGTTGAATACTAACAAAATGGTTGCAATTTTAATCCATCAATCTCTTTGCAGGAGGAAGATTTGATAGAAAAAAGATGTGGCGATCTGCTTCCAAACATACTTATGAAATTGAAATTACTATGTACGTAATTATACTTTGTCCTATTGGGCTTCTATAAGTCAGAATCATTTCAGTAATGATGAAAGTAATCTCATTGTAGTATTTTCCAAAGCCTTGTCAAAGAGTGACATATATCATATCACATGCTTTTAACCACCCACCCGAAATTTGAAAATATGATCCTTTGCTGAATTTATCCATTATTCTAGATTCTTCTGAAATAATTTTTATTCTTATCAATAATTTTGTCATATAAATATTCACCAAACTGAACTAACTTTAAACAAATTGCTGAATAGTTTGGGTACACATTTACTATCCTAGGTGGTGAAATACACTCTGTTCTATTCACAGTTGCATTACATTTTAAATGTTTTATATAAAAACCATTTGGAAACAGTACTTGTTAATAATATTAGACTTCTCATGAAATGGAGTGAACCAGGACTGAGAGGTTGAGCACTTTTCATAGATTTTTATGAGTTATTGAAAACCTGAAGATTGAAAAAAAATAGAAAATTGCCTTTTATCTTAAGTATGTGTCACTCAGTAGAGTTTTAAAAATTTAAATCTAAAATCTAAGAATAATGTGTATATGCTTGTGTGTATGTACTGAACAGAGGAAAAAGTTTGGGAAGTTATTTTACTAACAAGTAATTAAAATGAAGATTATTAGAACAAAATTGACTAAACCTTTAAAATTTTATATAAACTTTCTAAGAATATGGTGGGGGAAATACTCAAATATATATATCATAAAGTTTTTATAGTAAATTGTTTTTCATGTTGAAATATCAACACACTGTAAATAGAGTGTGTTTTTAAAAGTATGGTTCAATCATACGAAAGACAGGGTAATATTTTATAAACAAGCAAATCTAGTTAACACAGAGATTGTTCAGGATATATTTCTTATGAAGAAAAGCAAATCACAAGCCTATAGACTGTTGTTATTAGGTGCTATCAAGTCAATCACGACTCTCACAGCAACCCTATGAACTACGCATCCATGCCTTTCTCTATCCTTACAGTATCCTCACAATCTCCACCATGCTCCAGCCTATTGTTTCAGTGTCACTATTTCTCAGTGAAGGCCTTGTCTCTTGCTAGCTCCTCTTTGCCAAGAATAGTCAATATTAAGAAAACGATTCTCACCACTAGACCTGTTGGCAGCATCATAATGGATGTGAAACGATTGAGATTGTTCACAGTTTTGGTTTCCTCAGATCCCCAGTCAACACTATTGGCACCAGCAGCCAGGAAATTAAAAGATGCATTGCAATGGGAAAGTCTGTGGTTAGAGACCTCTCTAAAGTGCTGAAGTACAAAGATGTCAGTCTGGAAACAAAGGTGCACCTGATCCAGGCCATGGTCTTTGCAATCACTTGCTATGCATAAGAGAGCTGGACAATGACTAGGGATGATAGAAGGAGAATTGATGCCTTTGAGCTTGGTGTTGAAGAAGAATATTGAATATACCATGGACTGCTAGGAAAACAAACAGATTTGTCCTGGAGAGGGTGAAGCCGGGCTGCTCCTTGGAGGCAAGGATTCTGAATCTTTGACATATTTTGGACATGTTGCTAGGAGGGAGCAGTCCTTGGAGAAGGACTTCATGCTTGGGAGGTTGGAGGGACAGTGCAAGAGAGGAAGAACTTCTAGGAGATGGATTGATTCAGTGACTGGGATAATGGGGGTAGGTGTGTTGGAAATGGTGAGATTGGCACAGGATAGGGCAGAATTTAGGGTTGTTGTACATAGGATCACTATGAGTCGCAGGTGACTCGACGGCACATAACAACAATTGTCATGTGTCCTAAAATGTGATCTATT
>NW_006399835.1:6975492-6981171 GCF_000299155.1 Elephantulus edwardii | reverse complement strand
TTTTGTTAAGTGCCGTTGAGTCGCAGGTGACTCATAGTGACCCTGTGAAGGAGAGTCCTCGACCCTTGGGTGCCTTTCATCCTCTCTCCAGGTTCATAGGGTTTCCGGAGGCAAGCTATTATGGAAGTGGATGCTACTCCTCCTTCCAAGCTTGTTTTAATCGGGGAGCTCTATCCCACTCTCTGTCCACACTGGGTAGCCAACCATTAACGCATCTGACACATCAGCTTCACAGTGTTCCGCCTCACAGCAACCCAAAGTGACCGCGATACGGCAACTTGTACACCAGGACTATATGACCTAGAGGAATGTCTGAACAAAAACAATGAATGACGGGCCCGAGGGCCACCATAAATAATCATAGCCTTGGAAAATCAATAGAGGGTTGTTCTGAGTAGGAATCAATGCTATAGTAATGAATAAAAGGAAGAAACACTACAAGTAATAAAAATAGTTTTAATTTTTAGTGAAAATGTTGCTGGTTTACCTAAGAAATACTGCCAGAATTACAATGTCCCATTTGAAAGACTCTATTTTAGTTCAATTTTTATGTAAAACAAATACTATTTTTGTTTTTCCATTTTCCTGAGTATTGTCTTTGATTTTTAATATCATGATACACCCAAGATTTATTTGGTTTGGGGGTAGATTACAGCTACTACATATACATTTGAAGACATGTTACAATATTATATGCACTATATATCACTTTGGAAGCAGAAGTGGCACCCACTTCCTAAATAACATGCTTCTGGAAACTCTGTAAACTTTGATAAATGTTGATCGTTGTAGAGGTACTTCAAGCCTTTGGTTCATAGGGTTGCTATGAGTCATGCTCAGCCTGAAGTCAAGTAACAACAACAACCTGTATCACTAGAGCTCTGGTGGCCTACTGCAAGAACCTGTGCTGCAATCCTGAAGGCAGTTGGTTCGAGGCCACTAGAGCCTCTGTGGGAGAAGAATAGGTAATCTCCTCCCATAATATTAACTGCCTCTGAAAACCCACCAGAGGGTCAGCTAGGGTTGGTTCCAACTCAGTGGTACACAAGAACAATGTACATCACTAAGATGTACACAGATAAGATGTACAAACCCAAACAAACTGGATAATCAATCGTAAGTGATGTTTGTCATAATTCATATAAAGATTTCCTGTGCTTCTGTAAGGTTAGCACTATGAAAACTCTAGAGTTCAGTTTTATTCTGATTCACATATTCTGGCTGACAGTATAGAAATGAGTTTGGTTTCTTGGAAGGTGAGAATGTGATGACAACGATGATGTCTCTCCTAGTGTTGTTGAGTTGGAACTGACTCATAGCTGACTCGCCAGTGGGTTTTCAGAGGCTGTGAATCCCAGGGGAGGAAATTTTTCATTTTTCTCTTGTGGAAATGCTGGTGGTTATAAATTACCATAGCAATAATAATACCACCTTACATAAATTAACACTTGGATTATTCTTGAAACTGTGCTTTATGAACATTATTTTAGTTAACAAATAAAAAAACCCTCAAGCTTGGAGAATTGGTCTTTATGTTTTTGGTTTTTTGTTTGTTGTATTTTGTTGTTGTTTTTAGTGTAAAAATCAGGAACAATTGTGGGGAGAGAGAACTAAGACTTCCTGGTCAAATTCTATATTTTCATAAATGAAGACATTTTACTAGAGTTTGAAATCTGATACACTTGAGTTGTGAAAGGTTGAGATTTGTAAGCTCAACATTTCAGTTTCTTTCTAACTATCAATTCAACCAGGTCGTCTTCCTTGCCCTCAGGAAAAGTGAAGTTAAAGAGAGGCCAGACTTCAAACCAACGGAACCTTGAAAATAGTGGGTTATTGTTGTTGTTGTTTTATGACAGTCTAATTCTGAGGTATCCAATGTTTGTGTCGAAATTTAACGGTTATTGAGAGAATGCTCCGGAATTGATATGTCATATTGAGTCTCCTGGAAGGGTGAAGCTTTCAGGGTGCAAGAATTCTGCTGGGCTTTGACCAGCCCCACAACAAAGCCAAGCCACTCTGGGTCCACCGGCTGCCTCCACTCTGCACCATACAAGGAGAAAAATTCACTTTAAAGGAAAAATTGGGACTTTTCAAAGCAATATTGATTTGCCTAAATTATCTCAGTCTGTTAAAACCACAATGTTCTGATTTGGTATTTTGGTGAGACTTTTTGTGAGAAAATTCTTGCCAAAGTAATCTATAATTACAACAACATAGGATTTTATTGTGTTAAAGAGTACTGTTATTGGTTTGTCAATATTTTATAACTTAGTATAAAAGCATTACCCATTTATTAATTACATCTGTAATGCCTTCCAAAGTCTTGCGGTTTCCTGTGCTCTAGGAACTAGTTAGGTTAAAGGAAAAGTAGTTAATACCTGAATTCTGCAGCACTCTAAACTCCACAGTACAGCTGTGCACATCTTTTCACATGCCCCTAACTTAGAGACCACTGAGTGTCCAGATCATGGCTCTGTGGTTGCTAATACATGATGGTTCACATTGTATAAACAGAATTACTTTATTTACGTAATTGTCACCACAAAACTTTCTTTACACAAAGTGTTGTACATCACTGGAAACAACTCAAATACTCTCTTGATCTGAAGCATAAATTCCAGGTACTTAAGGGTTTTAATAATACAGCAGGAGTACAAGGTGTAGGGGTTAGTGGGAAAGAAAAAATAATAAAGAAAGGGGAAGGGGACTCAAAAGGATGGGCCTAAGTTAAGCACTGATTAAATTGTGCTGCTTTCCTTTAGGAGAAATCCTTGTTTGGGCTGCCACAGGAGAGCTGCAGTGAGAAAACAATCCAATAACTGTATTTTGTTTCACACTTTGCAGCAGAACACTATTTTAGTGTGTTAACACTAATAACTCCTATAGTTGAAATTGTTGCATTGTTTCTGTTAAAACTGTGACTGATTAGTTCTTGCCTTTATTTTTAATAACAATGTGTTAACTAGTCTGATTTCCTAATTAGAGATCATCTAATTTATGTACATAAACCACATAGATCAGATGTCAAGTTATTACAAAATTATTGGGGTTTTATATTGATAACAATATTTAGCTTAAAATTTCTTAGGACATTTGCAAAAGCAAATTAAATCCAATAAGATATTTGATTATTTTTTTGTACCTAGAGATGGTTTTTACAATTGAAATTAACATTTTAGCTCAACAAAATATTACTGAATACTGTTATTTGATAAAAGTTGCTTTGTGTAATTTCTGTAAATTGTTCTGGGAAATGTGTAATGTCCTAATGATAAAAAGATTTCAAACATAGTTACCTTTTAAAAATAGCTAGCAACTTTATTTTGACTTATTAAAATATAAATATATAGAAAGCATTTGTATTCTGAGGCCAAACTGGACTAGACTGTAAATTAATAAACATATGGACTTACTGAACACCTAATATTATTTAATATTCAAAATGTTAGTTATGTCAAATAAGGGAAGGCTTTCTTGAAAATAAAAACTTGCTATTCACACACGCGCGCACACACACACACACATATACACATGAATGCAACCACAAATACAGAGGGGAATACAAGGAGACCCGGAAGACTGCCTGGGATGTTCTTAATGATTCATAGCTCTGACCACTATGCAATAAAAGACAGGAATCTAGAACCAACCCTGCAAGGTTTTTAGGTTTGTTTTCTTTAATTCAACATTTTGTATCCATCCAACAATGGTCTTTTGCCTGCTAGGGTTCTCACACCTACAACCGTGTTCAGAATCTTGTATATGAAAACCACAGCCAGGATTCAGCAGAAAACCATTGGGGAGGTATTGATGGTTTTACCTTATTCTGAAAAGGTTTGCCTCTCTTTATTCTCTTTCTGTATTAATAGAAGAGTCTCTATAATATATTAGAATTTCTAGTCTTCTATTACCTTGCACCCTTGCCATGGTGACTGCTGCAATGGGCTCTTGTGTGTCAGGAAGTGTGAGGATAACACAGGATGGAATAGGGTTCAGATCTGTTGTTCACAGAGTTGCTATGATTTGTACTTTGACTTGATGACACATAACAACATTACCTTGCAACAGGAGAAAATGCCAAGCAAACTTAAATGACTAGATATCTGCAAAGGTGACATCCCAGTCTTATCTTCTAGATTCTCATTCTTGTGCTGTTCTCAACGTCAAACTATATTTAATACATAAACTATAATGGTTTTAAAAGAACGATGCTGTTGAATTATCACAAAAGGGGTTTTTTTATTATTATTACGAGTTTTATCAATGACTCAATGATGAGCTCTGTTATTTCATTTGGGAGTTACCAACAATGGGTTTTATTTTCCCCAAAAGAAAATCATTCATAGTGCAAGGGTAATAAAATACCTACTAATCCAGGGGGTCTGGTGTCTGTCAGTTCCAACTTGAGAGTAAACAGCAACAACTGTTCTTTATTTTGCATCTCTTACCATGACCTGATGTTTTAAACATTTTATTTAAGTGTTGTCACATCACCTCCAATAACATTTGAAAATGAGAGAGTAATACATTTCCACAGTTGTATTGCTCTTGAAGACCCAGTGCTTGAAAGGCAAGAGAGGTTCAGATTGGAAAGTGACACTAGACATGTTCAAGGTCAAGTTAACAAATTATTTTCTTGTTTACAAGGAATCATGCCCTATACTTCCATTTTTCCACACTGCCCTATTGTCCTGAAACTCCCATCTATTTTAGCCACTTTGTTTAAATGAAAAGACCATGTCTAAATTTGTAATACAAAACTCAGCTGAGTCATTGACACTTTCATCAGATTTTAATATGCTGAAATCACAATAGGAGATCCCCCTTACCTAAAATGCACTGACACTAAAGTAAAATTGATTTCAATCTAAAAAGGAAAGGTAAACACATCAATATCTGTGTGCATTCACAATATAATTAATGCCATTTTATTATAACTGTGCACCTTACATAAGAATTCAACATGAGATAGACCCATATCTGACAATTCCTGTGATTATTTGCTTCCTGAAAAAGAAGAAAAAAATATGTTGAGAGGCTGTATTTATAAGTTCATTTTGTAAATCTGTATAGAAAAAAATAGAGATAGGGAGAGGAAGGATATCTCAAATTTATAAATTGCTTTATCCTCCTTCTCCAGAGAATTGTTATACGTAATATTTAAAGAAGCACAACTAAAGCTCAAATAGTTGTCAAAGCAAATTGCCCCCCACACCACCACATTTAAACAATTTTTAATTTTAAAAAGAAAAATGTATGCTGTTGGAGAAGTCATAACTACCTATAGAATGCAGATATATAAACTGATCAAATCAATCTAAGAAACCCCTGACAATTAAGTGAATGACAGCCTATCACTTTAATCTTCCTTTTGAGAAATTATTTTTTAAATTTTTTTAAATTAATTTTTGTGTGCGTACAGTCAAGTCAGATCTGACTGGTACAGGAGGAGATCACCCCTCCTTCTCCAGCAGACCATCTATTTGGTGGATTCAAACCGCGTACCTCTGGGATTACAGTGCAGCTTTTTGCCACTAGGCCACCAGAGCTCCCCTTGAGAAATCCTCTTAACACTTTGTAGACTGCATACGTTGTTGTTATGTGCCGTCAAGTCTTTTGCGACTCATAGTGACCCTATGCACAACAGCCCTAAACCCTGCTCTATCCTGTGCCAACTGC
>NW_006399835.1:6973574-6975392 GCF_000299155.1 Elephantulus edwardii | reverse complement strand
TGTTTGTTTCATATATTTTGCAGTCTTTCATTTGGTGCATAGATATTTTTTATTGTTATACTTTCTTGTTCTACTGATCTTTTAATCATTATGTAGTGACATTCGTTTCCTTTATGATGGTTTTTGCATTGAAATCTATTTTATATGAGATTAATATCACTACTCTTACTTTTTTCTGGTTGCCATTTGCTTGGTACATTTTTTCCCTACCCTTTCTTTCTAATCTTTCTTTATCTTAATTTTTTAGATGTGTCTCTTTTAGACAGAATATTGATGTATTTGGGATTTTTTTTATCCAATCTACTATTCATTTTCTCTTCATTGATGCATTTAAACCATTCACATTCAGTGTGGTTATTGAGAAGCAAGGTTTTATTGCTATCACTTTTTTAGATTCATTTTCATGTTGTTGCTAGTTACTTTAGTCCATCCTGCTTTCTGTGGCACTTCTGTAAGAAAGCTGTCTCTCAGTGTTTCCTGCAATGCTGGTCTTATTTTACAAACTCTCTAAGGTTCTGTTTTTCTGGGAATGTCTTGATCTCTCCTTCATATTTGACAATTTTGTTGGGTATAATATTCTTGGTTGACAGTTGTGTTCTCTCTCAATGCAATTCATCTCCTGATTACCTGGCTGCTGTTACCAAGAGTGTTGACTGTGGAACCAAGTAAACTAAAATTGTTTATCTGTCTCAATCTCTTCACCATTCATACTGGTGCTGCCATTTGGCCCAGTGGTGAGAATCTTTGTTTTCCTGATAGAGTACATTATCAAATAAATGACGTGTTTTGGTCTCAAGTACTGACCATAAGAATCATACAGAAGCTATGTGTAACATGGTCTTTGTAAAATACTTCTGCAAATTTTCCACTTTAATATAGAGGCATCAGAAAGGATAGGGAGTAAGAGTTCATTAATAAGCATTTTTCTGTTACTTTTTAACAGTTAATAGCAACATCCAGATTTTAAATATCTATGATACCTGCTTCTCTTTGAAGTGTACATTTAAAGAAATGTCACCTGGTATGATGATAAAATATTGATGGTTAGCCATATTTTCTTTACAGGAAGTACAAGTGTTCTTCCTCTACTTCAGAAAAATTAAAATTATGATAAATTATTCTATCTACTGTCCAGTTTTTACATTTATGAATTTGAACATCTTATTATTAGTAATATGTACTACCTACAATTCTGTAGTGAGTATTTTGCTAATGCTATCATCCTCAAGTCAGTCCTCAAAGTCAAATAATTAATTAATTTGATGATAGTTATAAAAAATAATGAAAAAATTAAGTATTCAACTTATGCCATAATTGACTAACAATGAAATTGTCTGAATAAAATATCCTCATACATTGAAGACTCCCTGTATGCAATACTTGTCTCACATGAAATTCTCATTGTAGTAGCCAGATGATGCCAATTTGGAACGTTCTACAACACCTTATAGAAGTTTGTAAGCAAAGATCAACATACTACATTTTCTTGCATCTTTTCTTTTCTGGTAAATATACTTCCCAAATGAGATTTTTTTTTTCATTGAATCTTAATGACAATATATTCCTATTTGGAGCAGAGTGTAATATATATCTTTTTTAAATAGTGGAAATAAGTATAAATCAGTTTATTGAAGTGAATTATGTCAAATCTATGTTTAAATCAGAAGAAAAGATATCATTTCATTAATCGAGAACATTTTAAACATTTTTACAATAGAAATTATAACTTCAACATACAAAGAACAAAATAAGAAAACTATGTATTATTTATGCCCCAAACCCAGGGTTCTCCTTAAGCCAAGAATAGAGAAACTTTAT
>NW_006399835.1:6956440-6961379 GCF_000299155.1 Elephantulus edwardii | reverse complement strand
GAAGGCAACCCTATTTTTCCTTGTCTTTTCATCTCCAGAGTAATATATCATATGGTCATCTGACTCAAAATGCCCCATGCCAGTCCATCTCTTCTCTCCAATGCCTAATATGTAAATATTTATGCGTTCCATTTCTTTCTTAACAATTTCAAATTGTAATGCTCATCTCTTGGGAGAGGGCCTCCCTATTCTCCGATAATCCTACTTTTTTTTATGAATGAAAACTTTTTAACTCTAATTGACTTATATTGATCAGAATTTGCTTTTGATTTTTTATTGAAGGTTATTTTGACTACTTATTCGTACAGACCCTTATACAGATGGCACAGTTTGAACTGTTTATCAGATATGAGTTCGTAATGTTCCCTGAATCTATTAAGAAATACAATGAAAATATTTTATGCTAATGGAACTGATAAAGGATGGATAAATTAATGTAATATGTATTTTATTTATTTTACAGCACATGGAAATAAGATCAAATATAGATTTACATTTAACAAGGTATCAAAAATGAAGAGAAAAGAAATAAATAACTAAATATGGTTAATTAATCAGCATCCTGTTTTTGTAAGAAAGAAAGTAGGAAGATGCACAGCTTTCCAGAGAGTTTAAATTCTACATATGGCTGCTAACACAACTAGCAAAATTTGATGTTATTAAAGCATATTTGAAGTCCACATTGTTTAATTGAAGGCTGCATCAAATGCCACCTAAGTCTATGAGCTACTGAGGAATGTATTAATTTTGTTCAATAATAAACTAGAAGTCCAAACAAATCCTCTTGTTGCTGAAAATGTTTCCTTGGCCAGATTGAAAAAAAAAAAAGTAACTCCTACATAATCCATATGTTCCATTAATTGCAGGAAAAGAAAACATGAGAAAGTCAAGCATTTTAGAAAGTACAGAGTACTCATAACATAAAAATGCCAGCGTGAACAAGAAAAAGAATACTTACAAATGAGTACATTTGCATGCAGAAAAAGAGAATAATTTAAATAACCAAAGCAGGTGAGCTGTTTTAAGAAAGAGATCAATGTGTTCTTTAACAAAAGGCATTGCTTTCAATTCTTTCTCAGTTAAATCCATCTTGTAAGGTGAAGTGAAATAAAAGCAGAAACTCTAAATTGTCTATGATGGAAAGCAATCCTTTTGCAGAGATCTCACAGTTTAAAATTTGAATCCCTAACTTACTCACACACAAGAAGTCTTATTTTGAGGACGGGGACTGCGAAAAAAAAATCAATGAAAAATCCATTTAGAGTTTATAAATTTAGCTCAGATATGCTGCTTGAATATGGAGATGAGAAAAGAGCATGGATAGATTCCTAATTCCTGCAGAGTCTCACCTTCAGCAATAAGCCATCAGAGGATATATGACCAGTTTATGTGTATTTACACATTTTCGTTTATATGTAGCCTTAATACTGGGCAATAACTGATCCATTATTACTTAAGGTTATTATTAGACATGATAGAATCTGAAAAATAGAGATGTATAACAAAGATATGCTTTCATCAGTAAAATAATCTTTTGAAGTAAGTATATTTTATGTACAAGCTTAAGTGTGCTAATTGAAGAATTGACTCCTCAGCTATTTACATTTCCAGCTCTCCAAACTTAATATCCTAGTAAAATTAATGCTGTCCTTGGTGCATAATAAATTGGATTCCCCTTAAATATTTTGTAAATCCCAGGTTTTTCATAATTCTCTTGGGTAATGAGATGTTAGGAGCTCTGGTGGCCTAGTGGTAAGAAACTGTGCTGCAATACCAAAGGCCTGGGGTTCAAATCCACCAATTCCTCTGCCAAGAAGGATAGGCAACCTCCTGAGTGATTACTGAGTTATTATGGCCTCTGAAAATCCACCTGAAGGTCAGCTATGAGTCACAACAACAAAATGTTAGTGAGATAGATTAAGAACAGCTTTTATCTTTAAACAGTCTCTTTTCAGATATGTTGTGTTGTTGTCAGGTCATGGAGTCCATTATGACTCTTATAAGCAATAGACACTGCCTTATCCTCTCACCCATTCTGATATGCCCCAGCCTATTGTTATAGTTATAGGGCCAGTCTATATTATTAAGGATCTCACTCTCTTTCTCTGACCTTTGTCCAGAAGGTTTTCCTTTCCCAAGGATTGGCCCCTCCTGACCACATACCCGAAGAATGCCTGTAAAGAGCATCCTGGCTGCACTTCCTTTAAGACAGTTGTTTGTTCTTTTAGCAGTCCATGGAATAGTTAGTACTCTTCTCCAAATTCACAATTCAAAGGCATTGATTCCAAACAAAAGTCGGAAAGTAGCACATGAGAACTGCTTAGAAGTAGAGCTCAGAAGAGACAAGAGCTTCCCTCCAAAGCTGAAAGGGAGGTAAGGCCTTCTCTTAGAGTCTATTTCCTAAATTTGGAAAGAATACCAGAAGAATGTCTACCTGTGCTTCATTGACTATGCAAAGGCTTTTGACTGTGTGTATCACAACAAGCTGTGGCTAATTCTGAGAAGAATAGGAATCCTAGAACACTTGATTGTGCTAATGTGAAACCTATACTTAGACCAAGAGGCAGTCATCAGGACAGAGCAAGGAGATACTACATGGTTCAAAATCAAGAAGGGGGTCTGTCAGGGATGTACTCTGTTTCCATACCTTTTCAATCTGTATGCAGAACAGATTATCCAAGACACTGGGCTGTACGAAGAGGAATGTGGCATCAGGATTGGTGGAAGGGTCATCAACAACCTGCGTTATGCAGATGACACAACCCTGCTTGCTGAAACTGAGGAGGACCTGAAGCGCTTGCTGCAGAAGGTCAAGGAATGCAGTCTTCAATATGGATTGAAGCTCAACATCAAGAAAACAAAAATTCTCACCACTGGGCCAATTGGCAGAATCCGTGTGGATGGCGAAGAGATTGAGATAGTTGACAGTTTTAGTTGACCTGGCTCCACAGTCAACACTCTTGGTAACAGCAACCAGGAAATCAGGAGATGAATTGCATTGGGATAGTCGGCTGTGAGGGACCTCTCAAGAGTACTGAAGAGCAACGACATCAGGCTGGAGACTAAGGTGTGCCTGATAAGGGCTATAGTCTTCACAATTATGTGCTATACATCAGAGAGTTGTTCAGTGAATAGGGTTAATAGAAAGAGAATTTATGCCTTTGAGCTGTGGTGCTGGAGAAGAGTGTTGAATATACCATCGACTGCTAGAAGAGCAAACAGGTTTGTCCTGGATAAGGTGAAGCCGGAATGCTCCTTGGAGTCAAGGATTCTGAAGCTTCGACTGACATGCTTTGGGCATGTTGCAAGGAGGAACTGGTCCTTAGAGAGGGACATCAAGTTTGGCAGAGTGTAGGGGTGGCAAAGGCGAGGAAGACCTTCGATGAGATGGATAGATTCTGTAAGTGGAGTGGTGGGAATGAATGTGTTTGAGACAGCGAGGTTGGCACAGGATAGAACAGTGTTTAGAGCTCTTGTACATAGGGTTGCTATGAGTCGCAAACGACTCAATGGCACATAACAACAACAACAAGAATCCTAAACTATGAGCAAATAAACTTTGTCCAACTAGAATACTTGTGGTAATTCTGTTACAGAAGCACTAAATAACTAAGACAAGCCTCAACTTAAAAATCATGTGTATTCATACACTTTGCATACCCACTGTGTTAGCAAACAGTTTAATTGTGGAATTCTGCTGAAACTATGAGAACATTTATAGGAATAAAACTGAGTAGGCAGACAGTTTTGTTGGGTTTTTGGTTTGTTTTTTTTTTAATTACCTAGAGTCTAGAAGAGAAAATAATAAAATTAAAGCCACCTAATCATTGCAAGTAGGCATAAGACTTCTTTCTTTTGGTTGTACTGGCAGACTAAGACTGAACAATGAAAATAAATGACTATTAATGCTAATGTATTTTGTAGCTCAACAACAATATTAATTTGGAAGAATGTAATTTGACAACTAATAATACAAGGGGAAAGTACAAAATTCTAAATACAAAAATAAAAGCATAGTTGAAAAGTTTATGCCCTTTCTGTTGTCTTTCTCTTGTGTTTCCAGACCTATGTTAGAAAATATTCTAATAATTTTAAAATAGATTAATGAAATCTCAGTTACTCACATGCAAGTCCAAATAAAGCCTGTCAAATCATACTCACAGGAATCAAAATTTAGTCTTGAGTCTGTACCTGCTGCATTTAAAAAGCAACAAGGAACACGTTTGAAGTCCTGTGGGAAGACTTCAAGAATGTCATCAATGAAGAATGCAAACGTTCATTACAAGGATGGAGGAAGAAGAAAAGACCAAAATGGATGTCAGAAGAGACTCTGAATATTGCAGTAGAGTGCCAAGAAAACAAAGCAAAAGGGGGGAAAAAATCAAGACGTTAAGGAGTTACAAAGATTTCAAAGGTCAATACCCAAAGACCAAGCAAAGTATTATAATGAAATGTGCAAGGAACTGGAATCAGAAAATCAAAAGGGCCGAACTCAGTCAGCATTTCTCAAGCTGAGAGAACTAAAAAAAACCAAAAACAAACAAAAAACCCCACAAACAAAAAGCAAAGTTAAGCCTCAAGGGGCAAGACTGAAAGATGCCATGAGCAATATGTTGTATGATCTGGGAAACATCAAAAGATGGAGGGAATACACAGAGTCACTGTGCCAAAAAGAATCGACAGACACTGAAAAATTTCAGGAAGTTTCAATAAGCAGGAGCCAGTGGCAATGAAAGGAAGTTTAAGCTGCATTGAAGGCATTGAAGTTAAAAAAATAAAAAAAATTTTAAAAAGGCCCCAGGAATCCATAGGATACTAATTGACATGTTTCAACTAAAAGATGAAGCCCTGGATGTATCACTACTCTATCCTAGGAAATTTGGAGGACAGTTGTCTGGCCTACTAACTGGAAGTTATGAGGACCCAAAGGGGGGAGAAG
>NW_006399835.1:6946223-6955055 GCF_000299155.1 Elephantulus edwardii | reverse complement strand
CTCCTTTCTCTTTGTAATGACCTTTTGCTTTATGGATATCTGATTTCATCCCACAATTCCAACTGATTTTCAATCGTTGGTGTTCAATGCTTCAAATCTTAAGGTGATTTTGAAATTCAGATGGAATAGATTCAAGATCATATTTTGGTTCTTGTGGACTTACTTTAATTTTCTTGGGATATATTCTAACCAATGGAATAGCTGGGTTATATGGGACTTCTGTAGTCAGCTTTCTGAGCCCTGGCCTAGTTTTAACCAATGATACTGAACTTTTCCAATGATTCCTTCACAGATGTAGTCAATTTGGTTCCTATGCAGCCCATCTGGTGAGGTCTGTATGTAAAGTTGCCATTTGCATTTTTCTAAAAGTGTAGTTGAACTGAATAAATAGTTTAAAATACAAAACTTAATCATTCTATTTCCAGTCTAATTTCTATCACCAAACTCATATTTCCCAACTACTATTTGTTCTTTACTGTTTCCAACTTTTGTATTCCTGTCACCAATTGTCATGAATGCATCTTGATTCAATGTTTGGTCAATTTCAGTCTTAAAGATTTGGTAGAAATTATCAATTTCTTTCTCTTTGGCTCTAAATGTAGAAGCATATTTTTGAATAATGATTCTATCGATAGGTCTTCCTTCTATGCAGTGGATAATATCCTGTCATTCATAGCATTATGTTTAAGGATAGAACTTGAAATTATGTTTTGACTATGAATGCAACATCATTCTTCTTCTGTTTTTTGTTTGTTTGTTCGTTTTTATTTACAGCATAGTATAGCATATAATTATCTGGTTTAAAGTGGCCAAAATTTGCGTATCTCACTAATGATTATGTCATTTTGAGGATTAAGGTGCATCTGGTTAGGCCATGGTCTTTCTAATTACTTGCTATATATCTGAGCATAATGTATAAGGATGACAGAAGTAGAGTTGATGCCTTTGAGCTGTGGTGTCGGAGAAGAGCACTGATCATCCACGGAATGCAAGAAGAATGAACAAATATGTCTTAAGAGAGGGTGTAGTCAAAGTGCTCTTTGGATACAGAAATGAAGCTTTGCCTCTTGTACTTATGATGTATTACTAAAAGGGTTTATTCCTTGGGGAGGAAGATGATGCTCAGAAAGATAAAGGCTTGGCAAAGGAAAGGAACACCCCTGATCATGTAGATTGACACATTGACTGCCACAATGAGCTCTATTGTGTCAGGAAGTGTGAGGATGGCACAGGATGGGACAAGGTTCAGATCTGTTGTTCCTAAGGTCGCTATGATTCATACTTGACTCAACAGCACCTAACAACAGCAATCTACATGTTACAGTTTTCAGAACTATTATACAGCTTACAATCAATGATAGGTATTAATATTCATATGGATGAAATATAGAGGTCATGTTTTTGCATTTTCTCACTTCAAATATTTCCTGATATACTTAAAATTATAAAGAAAAAGGAAATTACTTTTAACCCTTAATATTTAATTTGAGAAAACAAGGTCACTGTGTAATAATTCTTTAATCTAAATCATAATCTTTGATTTATAATTGTGTAGCCTTTGGAAACAAACTTCAAATTGGATGGTATCCTTTTGCAAAACTGGTCCTTCTTGGCTACCTGCCCAAAGTATGTGATATGGATTCTAAAAATCCTTGTTTCCAAAGAGTAGAAGATTGGTTTCACCCTCTCTAGGACAGACTTCTTAGTTCATGGTATGTTCAATACTCTTCTCCAGCACCACTACTCAAAGGTCAATTCTTCTGTCATCCTTGGTCATTGTCCAGTTCTCTGATGCATAGGAAATAATTGTGAAGACCATGTCCTGAATTAGGTACACCTTGTTCTCTAGACTGACATCATTGCTCCTAGGGTAATGAAAAAAGCAGAAACAGAAAATGATGGATAGACAACAAAAGAAGCACAAGTAATGTCATGAAATTTTACTTGGGAGAATATTGAAACCATATTTTGTTCCACATACATTTATCGCAATAACTGAAAATATTAATGACAAAAAAGAACTGAACTTTCTGCAGTTAGAAGAAGACCCATCAAATAAAGTCAGAAAAACTCCTGTTGCCTTGTTGTTGTTGTTGTTATGTGCTGTCTGTCGAGTCACCTGCGATTCATAACAACCCTTTATATAAAATCCCTAAATCCTGCTCTATCCTTTGCCAATCTTGTTTTCTCTGACACGCTTATCCCCATTACCCCAGTGACAGAATCAATCCATCTCATCAAGTGTCTTCCTCTCCTCCACTGTACGTCCACCTTCCCAAGCATAATGTCCCTCTCCAAGGACTAATCCCACCTATCAACATGTCCAAAGTATGTCAGATGAAGCTTCAGAATCCTTGGTTCCAAGGAGCAGCCTGGCTTCACCTTCTCCAGAACGAACTTGTTTGTTCTCCTAGCAGTCTATGGTATATTCAACACTCTTCTCTAGCACCATGGATCAAAGGCATCAATTCTCCTCCTGTCATCCCTAGTCATTGTCCAGGTCTCTGATGTGTAACAAGTAATTGCAAAGACTATGGCCTGTATCAGGTACACCTTAGTCTCTAGACTGAATTCATTGCTCTTCAATCCTTTGAAGAGGTCTCTGACAGCAGACTTTTCCTGTGCAATTTGTCTTTTCATTTCCTGGATGCTGGAAGCTGTCAACAATCTCAATCTCTTCACCATCTATCATGATGTTTCCATTCAGCCCAGTGGTGAAAATCTTTGTTTTCTTGATGTAGGGCTTCAATCCATATTTAAGGCTGCAGTCCTTGACCTTCTGCTGAAAGCACTTCAGGCCCTCCTCAGTTTCAACAAGCAGGGTTGTGTCATCTGCATAATGCAGATTGTTGATGAGTCTCCCTCCAATCCTGATGTCAAACTTATCCTCATAGAGCCCAGGTTCCCAGATAATCTGTTCTGCATATAGATTGAAAAGATGTGGAGAGAAGACACATCCTTGACACACACCCTTCCAAGTTTTGAGCCATGCAGTGTTTCCTTGCTCTGTTCTGGAGACTGCCTCATTGTCCACGTATAGGTTTTGCATAAACTCAATCAAGTGTCCTTGGATTCCCATTCTTCTCAGAGTCAGCCACAGTTTGTTATGATCCACACAGTCAAATGCCTTTGCATAGTTAATAAAACACAGATAGATTTTCCTTTGACACTCTCTGCTTACAACCAAGATCCATCTGACATTAGCTGTAATATCCCTAGTGCCAAGGCCTCTTCTAAACCTGCCTGAACCACAGACAGTTCTTGTTGATGTGCTGTTCCAGACATTTTTGGATAATCTTCAACAGAATCTTTCTTTCATGTGATATCAACGATACTGTTTGATAATTTCCACACTCTGTTGGATCACCTTTCTTTGGAATGGAAAAAGAAAAGTTGCTATGTTTGAACTGCTGACCAAGATAGGTGACCTTAGGAACTCAGAGTGACCCTCCATCCACAGAATCAACAAAAAGACAGAAGCTTCAGTGTTACAAGCATAAAGAAACTCTGTCAATAATCTGTAACTTCAAAGAGATACTAGTGTTTCAAATGGGAATTACAACCTAAATCCATACCTGGATTTCAAACTTCTAGACTTTAACTTAACATTTTAAGAATTGTTCTACAGACTTCTGACTCTTGGAAGCATTGAGATCATATATTTGTATTAGTTTCACTTCACTAAGCTTTTGATTAAATTTGTTGCAACAAAAGCAGAAAACTAATATATCTACTTTCACGCCACACTTCTTTGTTGGTTTGTTTTTACTACTTTCATAGTTTAGATGTCAGAAATATTTCATATTTGCGATTGAGACTTCACCCAGATGAGAGGCAAAAGGAATCATATATCTTATATAGTGTACTGATCTAAGAACCTGAAATCTCTGAAGTGGTCGACGAATCCAACAGGGCAGTGACTTGATGCAGTTTAAGTTGATCACAGGTGAGTACACATGGCTTAGTGGTAATGAATTTCCCTGTCCACGCAAAGATATGCCATTTGAATCCACCATCTGCTCCAAGGGAGAAAGCTGGACAATCACTTTCCCTTGGACTTATTGCCTCTGAATATCCACTAGAGAGTCAGCTATGTGTAGGTTTCAACTTGACGGTACACAGCAACAACTCAGTACAAAGGTACTGGGTCTGAAAAGCTCTGCATTTCAGGGAAATGAGTAACAGAAAGCTAGAACAACACTCAAGCAGGTTGAAGTTATAGGAATACTTACAGGAAGCATTTGCAGTACTTAGCATTCCAATAGTGCAGGGTAATTTCTTACCGTTAGGCCACCAGTGCCCAGATAATATTTTAGCTCATAACTTATAATTATGAAGCTTAGTTCTAAATATTACTAAGAAATAAATTTGTAATACACATTGACCGTATGCCTAATAATGTATGAAAAAAAAGAAAAAAAATAGAGAATGTCATCACTGCATTGTGATTATGATATCTGCACATTGCTCTTGTTTGGCCTTTAGTGAAAACTATCTTTTAATCATCAATGTGTAAGAATTATCTTTGTACTTACGTTGCCCAGATGTTCACTGTCCTTTATTTTCCTGATTCTGTTACATCTGCTTCGATCCACATTGATTTATGCAGGATAACACTGGGCTACTCACTTTCTGTCTTCGGAGCCGGCATTTTAATTAAAGTTGAGTGTTTTGCTCCCTTCCCCCTTCCCCCACCCCCGCAAAATGCCTTAAAGAGCAGTCTCTAAAGCAGGGAATTCTGTTGATGACACGTATTTAATCAGTCATTTCTCTTCCTAATGACACATCATTACAATTTATATTTTTTACACCTGTGAAATGGCAAGGCTAGAGAAAGAAAAACTAGTAATGCCTTTTCAGTAGCACTTTTCCATGGAATCCCTTTCATAAAGTGCTTTCTGCAGATTGTCAGTTTGATCTGTGATGGGATAGTTTTATTTATCTTTTATTCTTGGTAGGAAAATGATATCTTACGTTTAATATTATTTGCAATATAACAAAATTTTCAACATCCATTCCATTTTATGGAGTTTTTCTTCCTCCAGTTATCAGGAAATTCCATTCTTGTCCCTCTTGAACAGTTGCTAGGACTTAACTGTGTCCACTCACTATTTTTCCAGGTGCTTATTGTTTAATTGTTCATGCTTACTTGTATGTGGGTTACACACTCATTCTTTCTTTATTAGACAGGACGTACCAATCATCTCACTACTAGCACATAGCCTCCACAATTTGCAGCAAGTTAAAGTAATTTTTACCAAGATTTATAGAAAGTAAAATGCTCTTTAAATATGCTATTTTATTCTTCTATCCATATCATGGCACTAAGTACTGAAATACTCTTTATAGGGTCTCTGTTATAAAAGGGAAGGAAAATATTTTGTCATGCAAAGTCTTTGAGATGCCCTTCTAACTTTTACAAAAAAGCAATCCTGTTGGTTGTCATTATCTCCTGTGGATTTTAATTTGCCACATTGCAAATGTACATTGTGACTCTATGAATGCCTTTGCTTTCTCATGCTCTTCTATGAATGGGTTCTTACTGTCTACTATGTATGTGTGTAGTGATGTCACATCAGGCACGAATGAATAACTTGTTCTAAGTCACTTCCTTGGAGAATCTGTAAACTGTGTTTAGAGAAAGCCTTATAAAATAATATGAGCAGTCTCTATCTTAATTCAAACAAAGGAAGACTGATAATTTTTCCCCCTATCACACAATGACAGTTCTGTATAAAACTAACAGCCACAAATATTCTATATTTGTGATCCCTTGTGGGGCAATGTAGTTAATGCCATTAGAACCTCAAATTTTCTGATTTTTAAAAAAATAAATTTGTTGCATCATGTATTATGTTGTCCCTTGTGGTGATCACAGTTTCTTCTCAATTTGACGAGCTTGTAATTCTCAGTATTAGGTAATTATCCTCCATTTTGTGATTTTATTTGAGGGGAGTTTCCTTAGAGTATGATTGGATCCAGTGTATACTGACATTCTGCAAGTCTTCCTATTTCAGTCTACATCACACTTGTTGTCACTAAAGCCTGTGTTGTTTTATTTTTGGAGATTTGAGGTTTTGTCGGGTTTTTGCTTCTTTTTGCATGAGCCAGTAGCATCTGTATCATCTGCAGATTTTGGGATTTTCCAGCTCCTGTAACCATATGAGGCATGAGAAGCTTCTAGTTAAATGACTAACTAACTGATCTGAGATATAACAGGTGTCACAACTGCATAAGCCTTTTCTTTGAAATTTCTCTCTCTCTTTCTGTAGATAGACAGATGGTTACATACACTGAGATAGATAGATAGATAGATAGATAGATAGATAGATAGATAGATAACAAATAGAAACAGATATAGATACAAATATACACATAAATATATAGACATGTTGTTTTTGTTATGTACCATAGAGTTAGAACTGATTGATAGTCCAGTTTTCAGAGACTGTAAAATGCATAGGAAGATCTTACTTAGCTTTCTTTCTCTCAAGGAGTAACTGGTAGATTAAAATTGCCTGGCTTTGGATTAGTAGTGGTATTCCTAACTCACTTGGTTACCAGAGCTCCTAATAGAGTTAGGGATTGAGAGGTCCAGGTATAAATACACAGACAGACAACTATAGATATAGACAGATATAAGCTTTACTGGTTTTGCTCCCCTACAGAGCCCAATCTCAGACATCCATCTTCTATACTCTCACAATATCAGGGAAAACAGTGAGCTATCTTATTTTTGGCACTTGTTCCTGCATAAGAACTTCCTGTTTCTGTGTATTGCTTCTTGGTGGTGAAATAATCCCAGTTTCAGAAGCACCATTTGTCTCTTCCTATGAAGAAAGTGTATCAATATTATACTTCTAATAAGAAGTTTATTAAAGTTCATATATAATACCATACTTTTTAAGCTTTTAAATCTTGATAAACTGCATGGAATATCCATTCTTTGTCTGTCTCTCTCTCTCACTTACTCATTGTCATTGAGCCAGAACCAACTCAAGGTGGATATTCCAGTGACTTTTCAGAGGTTGTAAATGAAACAGAAGGAAATTGTACCTATTTCTCACACAATTCTCTCTTTACCCATCCAGATCAACAGAGTTTAATATTCACGTGTGTGTGTGCACGCGCGCGCATGCATGCACACACACGTTTATGTTTTATATATATTTGTTATTATTGTTGTATACAGTCAGTTTGAAAACAACTCGTAACTGACCCTTCAGTGGATTTGCAAAGACAATAAATAGTACTATATGAGATTGCTCATCTTTCTCCAGTGGGGTAGCTAGTGGATTCTAACCCCGTGACTTGGGGTGACCAGCACAGCTCCTTACCAGTAAACTACCAGAGGTCTATATGCCCATCCTTCTCTCATGGAAGAGATGGACAATTAAAATAATTCACATTTGGGTAGCAGTTTTTCATAAATATGTAAATGAAAGGAATATATAAGGATGTAGATTTATGATTAAAGATGGCTCCAGTTCTCCTTTGGAGAATGGGGCCATTTTAATTCATAAAAGCTTTAAGGAAAACAAAGAGGAACATAAGTGAAATCCCCTATAAGGGGAAGTATATCCTAGAGCAAAAGAGTGCCAATCAACAAACAAATGGAAAGAGAAGCTCTGGTATATTCACACAATGTTACATTGACAAGTAATTCATGAAATATACAAAATGGGTGACCCTGGAGGATATTATGCTGAGTGAAATATTTCAGTTACAAAAGGACAAATAATGCAAAGTGTTGTAAAACAGGACTGACATCGCGGTTGAGGGGAGACTGAGAAAGATGGGATAAATTATGCATACTGCATTGAAACAGAATGAGGGAGAGAACTGTTTTAAACGGATATATGGTTAGATATTGTCATGACAGGAGCCCAGAATGAAGTTTGCATAGTGGAGAGGACTTGAGGGGAGGGATGGTGTAACAATGAAAGAATATTTCTTTTACTTTTCAAAGAGAAAAACCAATTGTGGGGAGCGGTGGGCAGGAAGAGAAGTGCAACAATGAATGAACAGAAATCCAAAGTCTCTGTAAACTTTCATTAAAATTAATAAAAAAATAAAAGAAAGATAATTAAAAAAGACTAAAAGAAATGAAAAAGGGAATATGAGGCAGTAGTGAAGGTTAGAAAAATTAAATTGTAAAGTGGACTTAAGCAGAAAGAAAAATTCTAAATTCTTTTATCAGAAGGTCATCTATAAGATTATAATTTTTGATTGATTTATTGATTCCAATATTGTTTTTCTGTTTTTATGAACACAGGATATGGAAAGAATCACTCATTATAATTGAGAGGAGAGAGAAAATGAAAGTGAAAAATAGAAGAGATCCAGAGTAAGGCAGAAAAATATTGCAAAGTAAGAATAAGTGAAAGATAAAAAAATTGTCAGGTTTCTTCTTCTTATTTACCAAGCTTATTCCCTAAAGAACAATGGAAAATATAATTTCTAGAAAGAAACAGAGCAAAGTAAAGATACAAAACCATATTCTGGTTGGAGGGGAGGAAAAGAACAGAAAAACCCTTGTAAAAGGGGATATTAAAAGGGTGACTGGACAAAATATTAGCAGAAAATGGAAGGAATATATTGAGTCATTGTATTGAAAGGAATTGTAAGATAAAGAAGAATTTAATGAAATAACATTTGAGCAAGAGCCTATAGTGATGAAGAAAGAAGTTCAAGCTGCTTTGAAGGAAATAACAAAAATAAGGTCCCAGTAATAGAGGGTATATCAATTGACATATTTCAGCTAACAGATGCTGCCCTGGATGTGCTCACCAAGTTGTGCCAAGAAATCTGGAGAACAACCACTTGGCCAAC
>NW_006399835.1:6934821-6945663 GCF_000299155.1 Elephantulus edwardii | reverse complement strand
ACAGGACTGACATCGCGGTTGAGGGGAGACTGAGAAAGATGGGATAAATTATGCATACTGCATTGAAACAGAATGAGGGAGAGAACTGTTTTAAAGGGATATATGGTTAGATATTGTCATGACAGGAGCCCAAACACTCTTGGCACCAGCAACCAGGAAATCAAAAAACGTATTGTGATGGGAAAGTCTCTAAAGTACTCAAGAGCAACGGTGTGTCTCTGGACACTAAGGTGCGCCTGATACAGACCATGGTCTTTGCAATCACTTGTTATGCGTCAGAGATTTGGACAATGACCAAGGAGGATAGAAGGAGAATTGATGCCTTTGAGCTGCGGTGCTGAAGAAGAGTATTGAGGGTATCATGGACTGCAAAGAAAACAAACAGATTCACCCTGGAGAGGGTTAAACCAGGCTGCTCCTTGGAGGCAAGGATTCTGGGGCTTTGTCTGACATACTTTGGACATGTTGTAAGGTCCTTGGAGAGGGACATCTTGCTTGGTAGAGTGGAGGGACACCGCAGGAGGAGGAGACCCTCTATGAGATGGATTGATTCAGTGACTGGGTAATCGGGATGGGTGTGTCAGAGGCAATGCTATTGACACAGGATAGAGCAGGGTTTAGGGCTGTTGTACATAGGGTCACTATGAGTTGCAAGTGACTCGACAGCACATAACAACAACAACAACATCTAGAAATAATGTACTGATTATTTATTCACCTTTAATCTTTTATCTGAAGTTGCTTCTAAAGGAAGACCATTGCTGAAAACTTTAGTGAAAGATCAGGTTACAGAACATGTTTTTTTTAAAGACAACAAAAAACTTTATCACCAAGGAAAAGGCCCAGTTCAAGATTGATGAGATCCAACTTAGTAGGTCAAAACCAAACTATTGTTTCCTTTTTATTATGAGACAGTGGGCACAAGAGAAATTGTGACCTATTTAAGGCATATTAAGATAAATTATGAGTTATGTTACAGTAACATGCCTTATGGGATTTGAACTAGATAAAGCTATGGAAGGGAACGATAAGACTTAGTACATGCTTTTTATCAAGTAATGCAAAAGGATATTAGTTGCAAAATTTTGTCCAAACGGTATCTAGTATTAAACCTAGCAAATAAGTTTAAAGTCATGCATAGTCAGAAAAAATTTGTAACGTAAGATTATACAAAAATAATTTGCTAATTAAGAACTTTTTTATTAATTGTTAATAATATCCCAGTCCGTGAGGAACTTTATAAATCTTATTTTATTGAAGCATAAACACCGTAAGTTTTCATAAGACTAATGTTATTACAGGAAACTCTTGTGGCTTGGTAGTAATCAATTGTGCCACCAATGCAAAGACACACTGTTTGAATCCCCCAAACACTTCTTAGGGGAGAGATATAGCCAATCACTTCCCATGTGATTTAGTGCCTCTAAAAACCCACCAGAGGGTCAGTGATGGGTCAGTTCTAACTCAATAGTGCAAAACAACAGCGCTATTTTTACAAGCAAGATTACAGATACTCAAGCTATAAATTAATTTTTGTTTCTTAGTTGCCATTGAATGAAGTACGACTCATGATGACCTTATGAACAGCAGACCTGAACCCTGCCTTTTCTTGAACCATCTTTATAATCTCTCCCACATTAGAGCCCGTTGTGGAGTCATCATGTCAATCCATTTCATTGGAAGTTTTCTTCTTCTTTGTTCCATCTTTTTAAACATGATGTCCCTTTCCAAAGAATAGTTTCATATAGCCATATGGTCTCAGTATGAAATAAGAAGTCTTCCCATCTTTGCAGCCAAGGAACACTCTGGCTGCATTTTTTCAAAGACATCTTTTCTCTATCATTTATATAAAACTAAAATAGATATTGCCTGTTGATCCATTTTGAAAGCAAGAGTGGCATCCACTTCCTAAACAACATGCTTCAAGAAACTCTATGAAATTTGATAAATAAATGTTGATAGTTGTAGACAGGCTTCAAGCCTTTTGTTTATAGGGTTGCTATGAGTCATGTTCGACTTGAAGGTAATCAACAATGACAACGCTGGTCCATTGGTAAGGAATTTTGCTTTGGGATATCATGGAAAGATGGAGGGATGATTAAAGAAGGATGACCCTCAACAAGGTGAATTAATACAGTGATTGCAACAATGAACTTGTCTGTGCCAGGGATTGTGAGGATGGTACAGGATCTGACAAGCTTCATATCCATTGTTCATAGTATCATCATGAGTCTTACTCAACTCGACAACACCTAACAACATACAATGGATAATAGATGTATCTTTAACAGAAAAAATGCAATCAGACATACAAATATCATTGTGGAGACACCCTTCCTCACTCACAGTAGCGCACTTTGTATGTATGGTACACCAGGATAAGAACCCAGATGAAGATATTATGGCATATAGAGTGGCTTTGTTGGATTCTTAGTGCTTGGGGCTTAGTTCATGGCATGAGAAACTATTAGATCATTACGATAAATGTAGAAAAGTCTGAAACCATAAACAATTTCATGTTATGTGGATCCACAATCAATACATTTGGTACCAGCAGTCAAGAGATCAGGAGATGCACAATGAAATTCTGCAATCAGTACCTCTTCAAATTATTGCTGTTAGTTTGAGGATTAAGGTACACCTTATTCAGGTCATGGTCTTTTCCAATCACTCGCTATGCTGCTAAGAGCTGGACAATGAATAAGGATGCCAGAGAATTGATGGCACTGGAATGTTGTGTTAAAGGAAAATATTTAATATTTCATGGACTTCTAAAAGAACAAACAATGTACTATAGAAGGTGCAGCTAGAGTGCTCCTTGAAGGCAAGGATGGAGAAGCGTCTCACCTACTTGGGACAAGTTGCTAGGAAAGACTATGCCTTGGAGAAGGACATCATGCTTGAGCAGGTTGAAGGCCAATGAAGGAGAGGGAGACTCTCAATCAGGTGGATTGATACAGTGACTGCAATAAGGAGTTCAAATGCATCAAAGATAGTGAGGATGGTACGGGATAAGATAGGGTTTAGATCTGTTGTTTATAATGTCTCTATGAATTATACTTAGCTGAATGGCACTTAAAAACAACAACAGTATTATTACAAGGAGCTGTGGTAGCACAATGGCTAAACACTTGGCAGCTACACTAAAATCTGATAGTTTGAATGCACAACATGGGATCTGTAGGGCAAAGATCAGATGATCTGCTTCCATAAAATAGAATCAAAACAAAATAAAAAGACACAAAAGCATAGCAAAACCCACAAATCTGCTGCTCATATTAATACTACAGGACAAAGTAGAACCTCCCTATGCAGACGCCAAGGTCACATTGACTCAGACCTTCACATGGTATATTATACCTGAAATTAAAAAACAAAAACAAAAACCACAACAAAAAAAAACCAAAAACAAAACAAACAAACAAACAAAAAACACCAAAACACAACAATGCAGAAAAAAATAATGGTGTTACATTCATAGTTAAAGGAACAAATTCAAGTTCTATCCTGAAGTACAATTTTGTGAATGACAGGCTAGTAACCATACTCATTCAAAGATTGTCTGTTAATACAACTATTATTCTAATATACACACCAACAACTATAGCCAAATAAAAGAAATTGGACATTTTTACCAACATTTTTTTCAGAAATTCTGGATTGCAAACATGCCAAAAGAAGAAATAAATATGTCTTGGGGAAAATGTAACTAGCATGCTCCTTGGAGAGAAAGATGACAAAGATTTGGCACATATTTTGGAGAAGTTACTAAAAGAGACTTCCTTGGAAAGGGATATCATTCTTGGAAAAGTGGAGGATGGGTGAAAGAAGTGCCTCAACCAGAGGGTTGGCACAGTGACTGCAACAATGGGCTCACGTGTGTCAAAAATGGTGAGAATGGCACAGGATAGGATAGTATTTAGCTCTTTTTGTATAGGGTCACTATCAATTATATTTATGGAAAGAATGGCTGGAGAAGCTCGATATCAGCTGTGAAAACAGGACCAGGTGCTGACTGTGGGACAGACCACCAACTACTCATATGCAAGTTTAAGCTGAAGTTGAAGAAAATGAAATCAAATTCACGGGAACCAAAATTTGACCATAAGTCTACCCATTCGAATTTCAAAACTATCTCAGGAACAAGTTTGAGGCGTTGAGTGTCAATAAGTGTCGACCAAATTAGCTGTGGGATGAGATAAAGAATATCGTCCATGAAGCATGCAAACAATCATTGTAAAGGCTGAAGAGGACGAAAAGACCAAGATGGATGTCAGATGAGACTCTGAATATTGCATTGGAGCACCAAGAAGCCAAACCGAAAGGAAGAAACTAAAAAGCTTAACAGAAAATTTCAAATGGCAGCTCAAGACAACAAAGCAAGATTCTATAAAGAAATATGCAAACAGCAGAATTCAGAAAACCAAAAGGGCTAAACTCGCTCAGAATTTCCTAAGCTGAAGGAGTTGAAAAACAAATTCAAGCCACGAGTGGCAATATTTAAGGATGCTTTGGGTAGAGTGTGAAATGATCCAAGAAGCATTAAAAGATGGAAAGAATATACAGAGTCACTGTACCAGCAGGAATTGGCTGACACAGAAGAATTAATAATGTTTGAGCAAAAGGCTATGGTGATGAAGGAGGAAGTTCAAGTTACTCAGAAAGAATTGGCAAAAAACAAGGCTCCAGGATTTGATAGAGTACCAATTGAAATATTTTAACAAACAGATGTTGCCCTGGGTGTGCTCGATAAGTTGTACCAAGAAATCTGGAGGACAGCCAGCTTGCTGTCCTGGGAGAGATCTATATTTGTTCCCATTCTAAAGAAAGGTGACCCGATAAGAGTATGGCAACTATTGAACAATATCATTAATATCACATGCAAGAAAGATTCTGCTGAAAATTATCCAAAAATGACTGGAGCAACACATCAGCAGGTGTGCAGGCTGGGTTTCGAAGAGTTCATGGTACTAGGGATATTATAGCTAATGTTAGATGGATCTTGCAGAAAGCAGAGAGTAGCAGGAATGTCTATGCACTTCAGTGACTATGCAAAGACTTTTGACTGTGTGGATTACAACAAGCTGTGGCTGACTCTGAAAAGAATGGGAATCCTAGAACATTTGATTGTTTCTGTGAAACCTATTCTTGGACCAAGAAGCAGTTGTCAGAACAGAGGAAGGAAATGTTGAATGGTTGAAAATTGGAAAGGGGATCTGCCAGGGATGTGTTCTGTCTCCATACCTTTTTAATTTGTACGCAGAACAGACTATTCAGGACCCTGGGCTGTACAAGGAGGAATGTTGTATCAGGATTGGTGGAAGATTCATCAACAACCTGCATTATGCAGGTGACACAACCCTGCTTGTTGAAAGTGAGGAGAACCTGATGTGCTTGCTTCAGTAGGTCAAGGACTTTAGCCTTCAATACAGATTGACGCTCAACATCAATAAAACAAAGATTTTCACCCCTGGCCAATTGACAGCACCAGTATGGATGGTCAAGAGAATGAGATAGTTAACAATTTTAGTTTGCTTGACTCCACAGTCAACACTCTTGATACCAGCAGCCAGGAAATCAAGAAACACATTGCATTGGAAAAGTCAGCTACCAAGGACCTCTTCAGAGTACTGAAGAGCAATGATGTCAGGCTTGATATTAAGTGCCCCTGATCTGGGCTATAGTCCTTGCAATTATGTGCTATCCATCAGAGAGCTGGATAGTGACTAGGGGTGATAGAATGAGAAATGATGCTTTTGAGCTGTGGTGCTGGAGAAGTGTGTTGAATATACAATGGCCTGCTAGGAAAACAAACAGGTTTGACCTGGAGAGGGTGAAACCAGGCTACTCCTTGGAGTCAAGGATTCTGAAGCTTTGTGTGACATATTTTGGGCATATTGCAAGGAAGGACCAGTCTTTAGAGAGGGACAACATGCTTGGGAGAGTGGAGGGACAGCACAGGAGAGGAATACCCTCGATGAGGTGGATTGATTCAGTGATTGGAGTAGTGGGAGTAAGTGTGTCCAAGACAAGGAGGTTGGCAGAGGATAGAGCAGGATTTAGGGCTCTTGTACATAGAGTCGCTATGAATCACAAGGGACTCAACGGCACATAACAACAACATGAGTCATGCTCGACTGGATGTAATCTAGTAACAACATCAATAGCAGCAATCTTTAACATAGACCATGACCACATCTTTTTTCTCAGATTTCTATCTTTAACATAGACAATGAGTCCATGTTAATCATAATGGTTCAAAGTAAAAGCTGACCCTTCAGTTAGTGGAAAACTTAAAGCACTACATTACCAAGGCTCCTTACTGTCTGTGTGATTGAATGCCTGCATGCACTTTGTTTCTTATCTTTCCTTTATATCCACTAGCCAATCAGTGAGAGCAAAGTCCTAGTGGTCTGCTCCTATAAAGATTACAGCCAATGAAGGCCATGGTGCAGTTCTGCTTTGTCACTTAGGGTCACTAGAAGTCTATTGACTCATTGTTACTCTACAACAATAAAATTATTCAAAGCTCAAAGTCACTGCCGTTGAGCCAGACCAGCTCATAGCTGACTATCTGGTGGGCAAATCTGCGCATTGTTCTCTCACAGAGCAGCTGGTGGATTCAAATTGCCAATGAAGCTCCACTTTTGGTGTAGATGCCCAACTTTCTATGAACTATGTCATTTATTATTGTTGTTAGGTGTCCTTGTGTCTATTATGACCCACATAAACCCAATGAAAAATAGCTCTGAACCTTGCCCTGTCCTAAATCATCCTCATGATCTCTAATGTGCTCAAGCCTATTGTTACAGTCACTCTTTCATCTTTTGGAGTGTCTTTCGTGTCTTTCTCTGTTCTTCCACTTTCTGCAGGATGATTTCCTTTTCTAGGGACTGCTTCTTCCTAATAGCATGCCCAAAGTACGTGAGACTAAGTTTCACTATCCTTATCTCCAAAAAGCACCATTCCTATAAAACTACTGCAAATGAGAGAAAGTCACCTAAGTTGAGAAAGGACTTCATTTTCCCAAAAATTAAAGTTTGTATATGGTTAAGTTCATTAAAGTATCTCAGTGGTAAAGTTGAGAATGAAAAATTCTTGTAAGCCTCAACTCAATGTTCTTTAAATTAATTTAATATCTACAAATTCTTCCTCTAAAATGGAAGTGTGTTTAAAAGGATGTTTCTATTCAACTTTTCCTAGAATATTTCATAATAAAGCTAAACAGGAAAAATTGGTTCAGTACCACTGGTCCAAGGAAGAAGATAAAAATGTGTCCTATATTAGGGCTACATAATTTGATGGGTGAAGGTAGGGATTGGTAAAGGAAAGGGGAAAGGTCCAGTGTGAAAAACAATGTATATGAATTTTATGAACTTTGTATGTAAACCAGTATAAAAATATTTTTTTTTAAAAAGTCTGCTCAGATCACTTGTAGGAAAGGCTTTTTCAGGATTCTAAAACCACAGAAAATCAAAGTGATTTTAAGAAGGGGTGAGGAAAACAAAGATGGGTTTCATGTTGTGATGAGAAAAGATGAGAGGAATAATGTAAAGGAGCTCAGGGTAAACAAGAGCCAAAGTGAGGAAACAGCAGGAGAAAGACAGCTCTTGCAGAGAAAGTGAGATAGAACATGGTTATTTTTGAGCACACAATGTTGTGTGAAGTCTAAATTTGAGAATACACAAGAAGTAATGTAGAAGGATGTCATTATTACAATGAGAGGAAAGGAAGCCAAAAGAAAATAAGAAAGAAGCCAATTACAGTTAAAAGTTAAGGTCCTAAAACTGCATGAGACAGAGCAGAAAGTATACCACAGAAGTCAGGAAACAGAAAGTAAAAAGTGAAAAAGAAGTCTGAGTAAGTTCATATAGCTGATTGCAAGCAGTCCTTGCAACAGGGTCATGTAAACCAAATGACATAATTAGAGAAAAAAAAAGTGACCCAGGGATCTCAAGGAAAAAGGAAAAAAGAAATCTTAGTACAAGGAAAATTTATGTAAGGAAAAAACACTAAGGAAGAGTGAACTAGCTTTAGAGCTCTTCACAGAGCTCTAAAGGAAGAACCACAATAATAAACCAGAGAAAATGGAATACATTTAAATTGATCCCACAATGTGAACATGTCAGAATGGGGTGTTTATTACATGTTATTTTTTTTATCATTTGAAATCTTTTTTAAAATTTGTACCAAAGGAACATTTCCTAAATGAAATAATTTTTCTATTTGAAGTATAAACATGGACTAGATGAAAGGACTCAAATAGACCTGTAGAGAAAAATATTTGAAACTAGAGTTAATATAAAAAAATCAATAGTTCATATGCTTGGCAAGTATTTACTTAAGTCATTCTAAAAAGTAACTGATATTCATTATTGAAATTTTAGACAATATTATTAACAGGTGCAGTCAGACTCTATGAGTTCTATCCTGGAGCATGATAGGAAATTCTCAAAATCATCATAACCTGTGGAAGTCAATCTAAATATCCCTGCACGCTACCTTCAAAAGTTTGTCAAGGTGGTGAGGATGCCCTCTTGGATCATTATTTTGGGTAGCAATCTAAATGTCCCCAGATCAATTTGCAGAAAAGCTATTCACCAATAGCCATTCATCATAAAACCCATTTGCTGCATGAACAATTTGACAAATTATTAACTCCCTCAATTGTATATCTATTAAACAGTTGTGAAGTTGATAGGAATTTGTATTCCTATTCCTCTTTTCACCAAGGCCACACAATTTTCAGGGTCAGTTTAGAAATTGCGATGCCTTTTGAACTTTCAACTATGTGTAACTGATATTTTTAAGTCTATAGAATTGATTCCTTTATATAGATTTTTACAGAATTATAAGGTAAGAATGTAGAGATGCTGTCTAGGGAGTTGTTAATAAGTACGTTAATTTTAAATGTTCATAAGAAATCATTTTAGAATCATAAATAATGTAAAAAACAAAAATTAATGATTCACAATGAAAAAAAAATCTGCTTTAAAATCCAGTTTCTTATGTTCCTTGTAACATAGGAAACTAACATTTAGAGTAAATTATGATTTGGATTAGAACTGTTTTTGACTTATATATTTATAAAAAAACCCTGCCATAAATTAAGCAATATCCTCCTATAGCCATTTTTAACATTAGTTGATTAAGCAGACAAATGAAATATGGAACATTCATATTACAAGTTCTTAGACACTCTTAAAATGCTTAATATTTTATACATAAATGGGAAAATTTAGGCTGGCATGAATGTGTGACAATAAGCACTCAAGTGAAACTTTTGTGTGTTGACTTTACAAACAAGTTGGTTTCTACCTCTTCCTCTTTATTATTGTGTACTTAGTCTAGTGTGCAAAAGTGACACACAAGTGTGACACAATGATTGCATAATGAATTACATTGCAATTTACAATCAACAATTATCTTCATGGGCTTGCTGTGGTTGTAGTTGTTTTATGCTGTCAAGTCATCTGAGACTCATAGCAACACTGTGTACAATAATGTGAAGCCTACCCTGTCCTGAGAGACTTTTACTGACTCCAACACACCTACTCCATTGTCTCAGTTACTGTATCAATCCATTTCATCTAGGGTCTTCTCCTGTGCTGTCCCTCCACACTTTTAAACATTATGTCCTTTTCCAAAGACCAGTTCCTTTTTGACAAGTGGTACATGAGACAGAGCTTCAAAATCCTAGCCTCAAAGGAGAAACTTCGTTTCACGTTTTCCAAGAAAGACCTATTTGTTTTCTTTACTGTCCAAGACTGAATGTTTAAAATGTCTCTGATACCACAACTCAAACTCACTGATTATTCTTCTACCATCCTTAGTAATTATCCAGCTCTCTGATGCATATAATTCACAATTAATTGCAAAGACCAAGGCCTGGATCAGATGCACCTTAGTTTCTAGAATGACATCGTTATTTCTCAATACTCTAGAGAGGTCTCTGACAGCAAATTTTCCCAGTGCAAATTAATCTTTTGATTTCCTGACTGGTGATGCCAAGAACGTTGGTTGTGGAGCTGAACAAGCTGAAATTATTAACAACCTCAATCATCTTCTCCACCACGGTGCTGCCATTTGGCCCAGTGATGAGAATCTCTGTCTTCCTCATGTTGAGCTTCAATCCACATTGAAGACTATAGTCCTCGGTCTTCTACAGCAAGCGGTTCAGGTCCTCCTCAGTTTCATCAAGCAAGATTGTGTCATCTGCGTAGTGTAGGTTGTTGAGTTGTCCTCTAATCCTGATGCCACATTCCTCTTTATAAAGCACAGCCTCCTGTTCTGCATATGGATTGAAAAGGTCTGGAGTGAAGATGCATCCCTGATGCAAATCTTTTCCTAATTTTGAATCATGCAGTATTCCCTTGCTCTGTTCTGAGAACTTCTTCCTAATCCGGGTACAGATTTTGCATAAGCACAATCAAGTATTCTGGGACTTCCGTTTCTCAAGGTTAGCCAAAATTTATTATGGTCTGTATGGTCAAATTCACTTACATAGTCAATATAACACAGACATTCCTTTGGTACTCTGCTTTTTTGACAAAACCTACCTAAAATTGTCAATAATGTCTCCAGTTCCGTGACCTCTTCTAAGCCCAGCTTGTATTTCTTGTTAATTCATTGTTCAATGTACTGTGCCAGTCATTTTTGGATGATCTTCAGAAGGATTTTACTTGCATGCAATATTAGTGATATTGTTTGATAATATCCACACTCTGTTGGGTCACATTTTGGGGGGGATGGGAATAAATATTGATCTTTTTCAGTCAACTGGCCAGATAGTTGTCTTCCAAATTTCTTGTTACAAGCTAGTGAACACATCCAGGGCAGCAT
>NW_006399835.1:6933500-6934721 GCF_000299155.1 Elephantulus edwardii | reverse complement strand
GAGCATAATGAACTCCCTCTGCCTTCACCATTGCTCTTGATTAGACATTGTTTCTTGATATTCTTCTGTGTCAGCCAATTCTTTTTGGTATAGTGACTCTGTATATTCCTTCCATCTTGTTTTAATGTTTTCTGTATTATTCAATATTACAGCTATAGCATCTTTAAGTATTATAACTTGTGAAAAATGCAATGATATATCCCTAAGAGGTAGAAATAATTTGCCCTCAGTTGTGTTGTTAGGTGTCGCCAAGTTAAGCATGACTCAGCAACCCTATAAATAATAGATCTGAACCCTGTCCTATCCTGTGCCATCCTCACAACCTCTAACACACTCAAGCCCATTGCTGCAATCACTGTGTCAACTTACCTGGTTGAGAATCTTCCTCTTTTTTGCCATCCCTCCATCATCTCAAGCATGATATAACATGAAATAACCTCTTCTAGCAACATGCCCAAAATATGTGAGACGAATTGGACACTAATGCCAATTTAAATGTTGGTGCTGTGAACTCTCCCAATGATATGGCAGAAAGACATGGCATCCTGGTCTCACTCAGATATATCTATGAAAATTATATGGAACATTTGTTCTCTGAAACAAATGAATCCACAATGAGTCAAAATCAACTGAGGACAACTAATAAAAGTAAATAAACCATATGAAAGACAACTATAACATATTAAGTGTAATTATTGAAAAACTTGCAATTCTATAAGCATTGCATTTAGGAGGAAGAAACAGAAATTAAGGAACAGTAAGCATAATATCTTCGACTGTAAAAGTGACTAGAAATCATCTATTTCTTCTTCTTTGGCTCTGGTTGTTGGTGCATATATCTGAATGATAGTGGTATTCACTGGCCTTCCTTGTAAGCGTATGGATATAATCCTATCACCCACAACGTTGTTCTTCAAGATTGATCTAGAAATTACTTTTTTAACTATGAAAGCAACCCCAATTTTCCTCACCTTTTCATCTCCGGAATAATATATCATATGATCATCTGACTTGCCCCAAGCAAATGCCCCAAGCCAGTCCATCTCATCTCTCCAATACCTAGTATGTCAAAATTTATGGGTTCCATTTCGTTCTTAACAATTTATAATTTTCCTACATCCATGGTTCTCACATTCCATGCTCCAATCACTAGTGTCTGCTTACAACTGTTCATCTTCCTTTGTAATTCCATGCTTGAAAGTTCTACCTATATTGCCCTTT
>NW_006399835.1:6922838-6929015 GCF_000299155.1 Elephantulus edwardii | reverse complement strand
CTTAGTCTCCAAAGTGACTTCAAAGCTCTTCAATACTTTGGAGAAGTCTCTAATAGATGACTTTCCCATCACAATACATCTTTTTATTTCCTGGCTGCTGGTGCAAAGAATGTTAACTGTGAAGCCAAACAAACTAAAGCTGTGAACAGTCTCAATCTCTTTACAATCCATCATGATGGTACCAATTGGCTCCGTGGTGAGAATTGTTTTCTTGATATTAAGCCTCAATCCATATTGTAGGCTATAGTCCTTGATTTTCTGCAGAAATGCTTCAGGCCCTCCTCAGTTTCAGCAGGCAGGGTTGTTGATGAATTGAAGATGAATCTTCCACAAATCCTGATGCCACATTTTTGCTTACAGAGTCAGCCTCCAAGATATTATGTTCTGCATATAGGTTGAAAAGATATGGAGGTAGGACACATCCCTGGAGTACACCCTTTCCAGTTTTGAATCATACAGTGTTTTCTTGCTCTGTAATGATGGCTGCCTCGTGGTCCATGCACAGGTTTCACATTAGCACAATCAAATGTTCTATAATTCCTATTCTCAGAGTCAGACACTGTTTGTTGTGATCCATATAATCAAACACCTTTGCACAGTCAATGAAACACAGATAGAAATTCCTCTGGTACTCGCTTTCTGCCAAGATCCATCTAACATTAGCTACAATATCCCTAGTACCACAACCCCTTTTAAATCCAGCCTGGACTTCTGGAAGTTCTCTGTTGATGTGCTTCTCCAGTCTGTTTTGGACAATTTTCAGCAGAATCTTGCTTTCATGTATGTGATACTAATAATATATGTTCTATAACTTCCGCACTCTGTTGGATCATCTTTCTTTGGAATGGGAACAAATATAGACCTCTTCCCGTCAGTTGGCTAAGTGGTTGACCTCCAGATTTCCTGATACAACTTGGTGAGCACATCCAGGGCAGCATCTGTTAGTTGAAATATGTCAATTGGTATACCATTTATTCCTGGGGACTTATATTTTGCTAATTCCTTCAAAGCAACTTAAGCTTCTTCCTTCATCACCAAAGGCTCTTGCTCATCTGTTGTTTCATTAATTTTTTTCTGTGTCTGCACAGATGCAAGATACAGTGACTCTGTATACTCTTTTTATCTTCTTTTAATACTTCCTGGATCATTTAGTATTCTGCCAAAAGCATTCTTAAGCACAGAATCTCGAGGTTTGAATTTGTTTTTCAGTTCGTTGAGCTTCAGAAATGCTGAGCAAGTTTGACCCTTTTGATTTTTTTAACTCCAGCTCCTTGCACATTTTATTGTAATATTTTACTTTGTCTTCCCATTCTTCCTTTTGAAATCTTCTGTTCAGCTCTTTAGTGTCTTTAATTCCTCCTTCTGCTTTGGCTTATTGGAGCTCTACTGCAATATTTAGAGTTACTTCTGACATCCATTTTGGTGTTTTCTTCTCCTCTTTCTTTGTAATGACCTTTTGCACTCTTCCTGGATGATACCCTTGATATCCTCCCACAACTCATGTGGTCTTTGCTCATTGATATTCAAGGCCTCAATCCTGTTCCTAAGATGGTTCTGAAATTCAGGTGGGACAGAGTCAAGGTCAAATTTTGGCTCCCTTGGATTTTATTTAATCTTCCTCAACCAGGAGGTCAAGGCTGAGCCAAAAACTTTTGGGGACACTTGAAAGGCACCGAATAGGACTTTTTACAAGGGAAAAGATGGGCCAGCAGAAGGGGGCTTCAAAAATCCCCACCCCACAGATAAACATGACCCAGAGGTAAAGGTGGAGGTAGAAACTACTGGATACATGTGGAAGGTGCAAGATGGGAATTTTCATAAGGGAAGAGAAAGGCCAGCACGAGGAGACTTCAGAAACTCCCATACTGTAAGTAAACATGACCCAGAGGTTAAGGTGGAGACAGATATCATTGGGGCCCGAGGGCCTGGAAAACAATCTATACACCAGATCTACAGGACACATTAACCTCACTTGAGAAACATTAGCACTAAACTCAAGAGACACTGACCACAACATAAGAAATTGTTAGCAACTGAAGTGTTTGGAATCACAGAAGCCCAGAAAATTTGAAATATAAGGTATCAGATCAAAGGTTCAACAATGGGAGATGGGTGTTGAAGGGAGTGGGTAGGAGTGGATGGGGATGCTGGTTGATGGTGGAGCAGGGAAATGAGTGAGTAAAGACACTTGCACCAAGGATGGGCACGACACTGAAATTGATGTTTAATTCTACAATTGAGGAAATATCTTTCATCTGCTTTTTTTTCTGTAAAATGCTTGTCTGTCAGATACTTCTCTAAATCTGAGCATTCAGATTTAGAAGACTAGGAAGAAGGATTGGCCATCCACTTCTGAAAAAGCAGGCCCCTGAAAACTCTATGTACAACAGAACACACATAGACTAATTTATGGAACAACTGAGGCACATCTTTCAAGTATGGAAATACAAAGGAAGAGGAACAGCAATAAGAAGACACTAGTGATTGGAACATGGAATGTGAGAACCATGAATGGAGGAAAATTAGATATTGTTAAGGAATATATGGAACGCATAAATATTGACATAGTAGGTACTGTGGAGATGAGATGGACTGCCATGAGGTATTTTGAGTCAGACGATCATATGATCTATTACTCTGGAGATGAAAAGTTGAGGAAAAATGAGGTTGCTTTCCCAGTTAAAAAAAGTAATTTCTATATCCGTCTTGAAAAACAATATTGTGAGTGACAGGATAATATTCATATGCATACAAAGAAGTCCAGTAAATACCACTATAATTCAGATATATGCACCAACAACTAGAGTCAAAGAAGAAGAAATAGAAGATATCTACCAACTTTTATAGTCAGAGATTGATCGAACATGCAATCAAGACGCATTGCTAATAATGGGTGAATGGAATGCAAAAATTGGGAACAGAGAAGAATTAGTAGTTGGAAAACATGGACTTGGTGATAGAAATGAAGCTGGAGATAGAATGATTGAATCTTGCATAATCAACTACTTATTCATTGCAAATATGTTTTGTAAGAAACATAAACACAGTTTATACACCTGGATTTTACCTGAAGGTATGCATAGCAATAAGATTGATTACATCTGTGGAAAGAACCGCTGGAGAAGCTCATATCAGCTGTGAAAACTAGGCCAAGTGCTGCTTGTGGAACAGACCAGCAACTACTCATATGCAAAGTTCAAGATGAAATGCTATTTACAAACTTAATTAAAAAGTATGAAATTTGAAGAAAGCAAGAGAAGGAGATATGAAAGAAGGAGGAAGGAGAGAAGGCAAAGAAGATGAAGACAATGATGACATAGAAGAGCGAGCCTATGTAGAGAAATAAGCAATCCAAAGAATCAGGCTTAAATATGACTCAAATGTTAGATTTATTATTCAAGGAGTATATATTAAAAGGTATGATAAACAAGGTATATATCATGTATGAACAAATAAAGAATGCAAACAGAAAAAGATGGGAACATTAATTGAAATGTAAAAGCTAGAGAAGTAAATATTTGCTTAAAATGAACTAGTCAGGAGACAATGCAAAGAGTGAAATGGAAGCTAAGCCAAAAGAAACTTAAATATAAAAGATACAAATAAAGAAAATCACCACAGAACATTACAAACAATACCAAATAAGTAACATGTGTGCAGGTGAGATTCCAGAAGGAGGTGAAATAAAATTTTGCAAAAGAAATATTTTATGAGAAATGGCTGCTATTTTAAAAAACAGTGAAAGAAGTAACACATCAAATAGAACTACCAAAATTACTAATACGCTCTCAAAAAGTGACTGAAGCACGTTAAAACACTTGAAAAGAAATTATAAAGAAGTAATGAAAAAAAAATTGATAGCACTCTAGCAAGGCTGACCAAAGAAAATGAGGGGAAATTATCTATATTTAAGGCATGAAGCCTAGAAATCACTACAGACATACAATACTCAATTTAAAAAAGAACTTTTAAAAATTAAATAAGATGTTAAAAAATGTTAAAGTAATAACTGCAATTAGCATAAATAAAATTATTAAATATGTGTGTGTGTGTGTGTGTGTGTGTGAAATTTTGGTTGCAAAAAACATACCAAGTCCACAGTTGTTGAATTGATTCCAATATAGAGTGACCCTTAGTAACTGAGAAAATTATTTAACTATTTAAGTTTCCAAGACTATAAACTTTACATAAACAGATTGCCTCTTTACTAGGAAAGTACTGGTAGATTCAAACTACTGATGTTTAGGTTTAAAGCCCAACATTTAATTTACCATGCCATTCCCCAAGAATTTAAATTCATTGTTGATGAGTCAAAATCGACTCATATAGCTAACCCTCCAGTGAGTTTTTAGAGTGCATCTTTACCCCAGGTATTCACTAATGAATTATAATGGCTATATTGGCACCCCTTTTTGATTAACAGAACAACTCTGTACAGATTACGGTACTATGTCACTATAGTTTCTTTTACAAAACTTAATAATGCTCTAGATTTAAGGAAACCAAATTAATAACTAAAGTCCAACAACAATAAAATTCTACACCAACATGAACACATTTTTGCAAAATATTTAAAGAATAAATAATACCAATGTTATGTATAAACTCTTCTTGATAATTAGAGAGGAAACATATTTCATGCCATATATTGAGGTGAAATTTATGCTACTACTAAAATCTAACACAAAAAAAATCTAAAGAAAAGCAAAATAATCCCTGCAGTACAAAATTCATAATAACAAAATATTTTAAAATCCTCAGTAAAATATTAGCAGATTTAATGCTGTTGTTGTCGTCATTGTGTGCTGTTGCATTGGAACCGACTCATAGCTGATTCTCCAGCAGGTTTTCTGAGGCAGTTACTCACACAGGAAGAGATTGTCCATCTTTTCCATGAAACAGCTGGTGGATTCAAGTCCCCTGCCTTTGGGATTACAGTACAGTTATTTACCACTAGACGACCAGGGCCCAATTTGTGTAGAAACATATTCAAACTCTAATGTAACAGCATATAATCCTCATGCTCACATGAGGTTAATTTTAAGATTGTGATCTTATTCTAAAATCCTCATTTTAGCAGATAAATCCCCCAAACAATATCATTTCAATAGATGCACACAAAAAAATTTAGTCACCAGTTATGTGTTTCATTTTCCATTATTCAGCCTGCCAACAATATACTAATAAATGAAAAAGAGTTTAGCATGTATACTATGACCTAATAACTTAAGTTTATGTATATTTATATAAATAGCTGACCTATTAGGAGTACAGTCATATGGGAAGTTACATAAAAAGTTAGAATTCTCATTTTTCTTTGCACTTCTCTGTACAATTTGCTTTGCATCATAGTAATTTATTACTTACATACTCACATTTTAAAATGTTTTTTAAAAAATAATAAGTACATGTTAAGTGATATACTTTAATTGAAGCAGTGATAATAAAGATAAGAAGGGAAAATTTTCAAATACACATCTTAGAGTATGGTCAAAACTTGCTGTTCGATAATTTTTTTTTTAGTTGTCACTAGGGTTTGATTAGGGGATGGAAAAGATGATTAACTCCCCATCTTTGAAAGCTTTTATCCTGTGGAGCGAGTTATGACTGAGAATAAAAACACCTTGTGGTAAAGGTGAGGATAAAGCTGGCCTATTAACTATTCACAACATTTTTCAAAAAGCATTTTTCTTCTTTATCAGTTTTACAGAGTTACATCTCATTCTCCATAGACAATGATATTTTTTTAAGGATGCAAATGGATTATTTTCGAAATAATGTGGTACCATCATTGAGTGGCCATCGTTTTCCAATGAATTGAGGTGTAGGGTGGAAAAACACATTTAAGTTAATAAATGTTTCAAAAAGTATTACCATCTCTCCATGTATTTCAGAAATGATGGTTAGGATGGGAAATTGTCAAAGGAAAACCAAGTACGTTAGACAATTGGAGCTTCTCAGCCCAGGTTTTAACTATTTTTACATTTTATATTTTGTTATTCTGCACAAAAGAGAAGATAATGGTGAGCATAGTTCAATGCTGATTAATTTATAAAATATAATTAATGGGAATGTTTGTATGAAACAATGTGAAAGAAGGATAGTGTGAAATCCAATTATTTTGTAAGCAAAATATTGAACTTTGTAAGCAAACCAATATAAAATAAAATTTTATTA
>NW_006399835.1:6903290-6920158 GCF_000299155.1 Elephantulus edwardii | reverse complement strand
AGTTTTAATGATCATTTACAGAGATTTTGGATTTTCATTCATTCATTGTTGCACTTTTTTCTCTATCCCGCCACCCCCAGGTTCACTCCAATCTTTGAAAAGCAAAAGATAAACTTCTTTGTTGGTATACAATCCCCCCATCCCCTCCCTGAATGCACTCTACTATGCAACCTTAATTCTGGATTCCTGTGATAATCATAATACCCTAGAATATATCTCTTTTAAACTGTTCTCTCCCTCATCTGTTTCAATTCAGTATACATAATCTATTCCATTTTTCTCAGTCTTACCCCAACCCTGATGTCAGTTCCATTCTACAACAGTGGCACTATGCAATATTTGTCTTTGTGACTGAGATATTTTACTCAGCATAATGTCCTCCAGCGTCACCATTTTGAATAATATTGCATGAATTCTTTGTTTTTCAATGCAGCGTAGTATTCTATCGTGTGAATATATCACAACTTCTCTATCCATTCATGTGTTTATGGGCACTTGTTTCCAAATCCTTGCTATTGTGAACAAAATCTCTATAAACATGGGTATGCATATATCTGCTAGAATGGCAGTTATGGTCTCTTAAGGGTACATTCCCAGTAGTGGAAGTGATGGGTCAAATGGTATCTCTATTTGCAACTTTTTGAGAAAGCGCCACATGACTTTCCACAGTGGTTGCACCGTTTTACGTTTTACACTCCCAGCAATAGTAAATAAGGGTTTCAGTTTCTCCACAACCTCCCCAGCATTTGTTCCTTGTTGTTCTGTTACATTTTGCTATTCTGACAGGGATGAGATGATATCTCATAGTTGTTTTGATTTTCATCTCTTAGAACTAGGGATTTTGAACATTTTCTCATGTGCTTGTTGGCCATCTGAATGTCTTCTTTGGTTACGTGTCTGTTCATATCCTGTGCCCATTTTTCAATTGGATTATTTACCTTTATCTTGTTGTAATTCTCAAGTATTTTATAAATTCTAGGTATAAGTCCCTTATCTGACATGTCATTACCAAATACTTTTTCCCAGCCTGTGGCTTCCTTTTTTACCCTGTTGGAGAAGTTTTTGGATGTGCAAAGGGATTTGATTCTTAGAAGGTCCCATTCATAGATAAGGCTGTCTATTTTACAAAAGCAGAGTGCTACATCTCTCTACTCTGGAGCAGCTGGTAGGTTTGATCTGTATATCTTTCAGTTGGCAGCCAATGTGCTTCTGAGAGAGAAGAGGATTTGAAATGCTTATTAATGAATATAAAAGATTACAGCTTTTAGCACTGTATTAATATGCAACATCTTGACAAAAAGAAACATTTTAAAGCTGTAATGTGTCATCCCTAGGGTCATTAAGTACAGTAACTGACTTGATAGCACCTAACAATAACAAACAACAACAACAACAAAACCCCAAAACAAAACACCCACATACACACAAATACAAAAAGAAACCAAGAGCTAGCTGGCAAAGGATAATATTGCTGTTGGTTACAACAATACTTTGCAATCAAATATCTTTATTGAATAGGATTGTGCACTGTGTGTAAGTGGAGCTGGCATTTCAAAAAGTAGAGTTCATTAGAAGAATGGGAGGAAAGCTGGCAGAGTGAACTGTAATGCCAACAACTGCCAAATAAAAAGAGGTTTACATTGCAAAGCTCGAGTGATTCAGTTGACTTTACTGCTCTGCCAATTTTTTCCCCTTTCAACCATTTAATTTTTCCCTATTTTCTTTTCTTTAAGCAAATTCATTTGCTGCCTCTACAGTTCTTCTCTATCCAGACAAATACCTTTTTAAAACACATTTTTTTCAGAGATCCCTTCCTCAAAATATGTTGTTGTTGTTCCTAGGTTGCACATTGCAGTAGTCACTGTGCCAATCCATCTGCTTAAAAGCTTTCCTTTCATTTGGTAAGCCTCTGCCTTTCCAAGAATGATGTCCCTCGCCAGGAATACAGTGTCCTAGAAACATGCCAGAAGCATGTGAGATGAAGCTTTATCATCTTTGCCTCCAAGGAGCACTCTGGATGCACTTTTTCCAAGAAATATTTGTTTGTTCTCACAGTCCGTGGAATGTTAAGTACTATTCTCCAACACCAAACTAAAAAACATCAATTTTTCTTCTGCCATCCTTATTTATTGTCCAGCTCTTGGATGCATAAAAAGTGATAGGAAAGACTATGGCCTGTATCAGACGTACCTTAGTCCTCAAACTCCATCATTCCTCCTCTATTATTTGGAGAGATCCCTAACTGACGACTTTCCCAGTGCAATACATCTCCCAATTTCCTGACTGTGGTACCAAAGGTGTTGATTTCATTTATCTGGTGGCAAGAAGCTGTGCTGCAATCCCAAAGGTACACATTTTAAATCTACCAGTTGCTCCAAGGGAGAAAAATGTGTCCTCTCTTCTCATATAATTAACTACCTCTAAAAACCCACCAGAAGGTCAGCTATGGGTTGGTTCCAACACAATGGTACACAACAACAACATCAGTCCAGTGGTAGAAATTTTTTTTTCTTGATTTTGATATGCAATCCATACAAAAGGCTGTATTCTTTAATCTTCTGCAACAAATGTTTCAAGTCCTCCATACTTTCAGCAAGCAAGGTTGTGTCATCTGCATAATACAAGATATTGATGTGTCTTCCTTTGATCTTAATACCACATTTTTCTCCATAGAGTCCAGCTTCTTGAATAATTCTGTATATCTTCAAAATACAGAATTTCTTTAAGAGTTCTCAATATCTGTCCTGTGACAACTCTCTATTACAGAAAGCAGAGAGAGTCCTAATAACCAACATGTTTTAATGCAGTTATTTAATGGATCAATATGTTTCCTTTCTCCGTTATTCTCAACAATACAGCCTGCTATTACTTCATGGAGATTTCTTTTAGGAGAATATATATAATTTAATGTTAATCAATTAAGTCATTGCTTTTGGGGTGTTGCTGATCAATCGTTTAAAATAATTTTTCTAGGACATTGCCCTTGATTCAGGCATATGGATGGATGAGACCATACAAATGGAGTGTGACAAGGAACTGACTAGTTTCTCCAGTAAATTGTGTGACATCAGCAGCAGAAATCGAGAATCTCAACACCAACAAGGAAGAGGAAGCAGCATGCATCTTTTGGCCATAGAGACTCCTGTGCCAGCTAGACTTGGGACTTAGGCAAAACAAGAACCAGAGACTGACATGAAACAGGGCTTACTTGAGATTGCTGCCTCATGGACCCAGAGCCAGAGGTCTTCAATCCACACTTGCTGGAGGACTAAGGGAAGATTCCATTCCATACTGGTAGAACTAAGGAAATGTTGTAACACTTACCCAAGTCATGAGGCTGATGGTTAAAGGGCTATAATTGAGGAGCTATCTGGATTGAGAGATTTTATCCTGCCACCAATTTGAATTATAGTCTGTTAACTTCCTTAATAAACCTCATAATTGTGAGTATGATTCTGTGCAGATTGTGAGCTATTGTGATAAATTTCTGAACCACTAGAGCAGTATGGTTGCTGCTGGAATTGGTAGGAAGAGGTGTGGGAGTATACTTGGAGGGAGAAGAGGCGAGGAGGGGCAAAATCTGACTTCATGAAAATGGCTTTAATATTTAGAATGCTGTTGACAGGAGCTGTTAATAGAGGCCATTCCCATGTTATTCTCACTCTTTTTACAGTTTCTTTGCTCTGACTTCTTTGTTGGCAGCACCATGATAGATGGAGGAATGATTGAGGTATTTAACAATTACAGATTGGTTGGCTCCACAAACAACTCTTTTCACACTAGCAGTCAAGAAATCAAAAGATGAATTGCATTGGGAAAGTCTGTGGTCAAGAATCTGTCCAGAGCACTGAGAAGCAAACAGGTCAGTCTAAGGTGCACTTGATCCAGGCCATAATCTCTGCAATTACTTGCTATGCCATCAGAGAACTGGATAATAACTAAGAATGACAGAGGAATAATTAATGCCTTTGGATTGTGGTGCTGGAGAAATCTTAAGCATACCAAGGTTCACCAGGAAAACAAACAGGTATGTCTTGGAGAGGCTAAAATCAAGTTTCTTTTTGGAGACAAGGGTTTTGAAGCTTTGTCTCAAGTACTTTTTGCTAATTTAAAGAGCTTTGGTAAAACATGAAGAGCTTTACGGTGAAACATAGTTAAACTACTAACACAAAGGAAAGTAAAAAGAATCCACCAGATGCTCTATGGAAAAAAGATACAAAAAACATTAGTCGCTAGACATAACTGTTGGACGTTAATACTTGAATGACTGCTAAGATTTCCCTTGTTGTTACTGTTATACCTCTTCACATTGTTTTATATGAGATTATAAATACACAGGCCCATTGAAAACCCATTGGATGGTCATGTCTCTGAAAACCCATTGGATGGTCATGGACAGTCAAGAAAATGAATAAGTCTGTCTTGGAGAGGAAGAAACCAAATTTCTTCTTAGTTGCTAGAATTTTGAAGCTCCGTCTCACATACTTTGGAAACATGGCCAGGAAGCACTGGTTCTTGGAGGAGGTACATCATGCTCGGAAGGGTAAAGGGATAGTACAGGAAAAGAAGACCCTGGAAGATATGGGTTGATACAGTAACTAGGGTATTTGGTGTAGATGTGTTGGAGACATTGAGATTGGGTCAGAGTAGGGCAGGGTTCTAAGTTTTTGTCCATGGGGTCACTATGAGTCCCAGTCTACTCGATGACATATAACAACAACAAAAATATGTTTTATATCTTCTGAGATCCCTGTGTTGTACTGTGTTATTTGCTGCACTGCTAAAATAAAGGACAGCAATTCAAATCTACCAGGTATTTTGTTAGAGAAAGTTAGGCAGTCTCCTGTAAAAACATTTAACATTAAATTTTTTACTTTTTTTTTTCTCTCTTATACTTTTGATCCTTTTTATTGTTGTTAGAATGAAAGGTCACGAAACAAATTTGTTTTGCATTTAATCATTCATATACATTTTGTTTCATTGACATTAATTCAAATATTCATAATGTAAGTAATTTTCCACTTTCTCCCATTAGTCTTTTTTCCATTTATTCTCCTATTTTGCCCCTTTCTACCTTCTCTGTTTTATCCTTGGAAAACACTGGGGGTTTTTTTTACTTTAAATGTTCGATTATTCTACAGAGTGAATGTCTTCTTGGTTCCACTGTTCACTTTTTAAGCCTGTAAATTTTTAGCTGAAAGTTGAATCACGGAGTGAATATTATTCTACCCATGAAGTGTGAGTACAAATCATACCGTGAAGGGTTCCTCCAGTTTCTATTAGGCTAGAAAGTCTGGCCATTTTACATTTGTTCTGTATTTCCCCCCCACTCTGTCTAGCATCTTCTTACAGTGATCTCTTTTAGAGTAGTCACAGTATTGTATGGACTTGGGATGCAAACAGAGAACACTGGAAAAAAGTATTATAATTGCCAATCACACTTCACTGGGGCCTGTGTATTTATAATCTCATATAAAACAATGTGAAGAGGTATAACAGTAACGACAAGGGAAATCTTAGCAATCATACAAGTATTAATGTCTGACGGTTATGTCTAGCAACTAGTCATTCATAGCCAACATTCAACAGACAGAGCATTTAACACAAAGTACAGTTCATCGTGAAATCCAGCAGGCAGCTACAGAAATATGAGTAATCTAGGATGGAAAGCTGGCCTATTCTTTTCCTGTTCATTTTTGAATACTCTAGTTTTCGTAATTTGAGAGTCCAGTTTAAATACAATATTCTGTGCTGGGTGCTACAAATCATAATTTCTCTGAGTACATTGTTGTAAACAATTACGGAGTGCACTCAAACATCTTTGGAGCACTTATTTGTTAGAGAAGCACATTGTTACCCTGCGTGATATTTTTTAAGGGTTCAATCAAAGCATGGGGTGTTTAATTTCAAGATCAATACATTGGGCCTCTGAGGTTAATATAGCTTTTTTTATTAACATATTCATTCTCTGGACTTGATATGACATTTTTTGATTAGCATATTAAGTCTCTAGGCCTGATACAGCACAAGCTGAGGACTTTCTATAAGTTCTCCTCTGACACACATGTTCATGCTAGCTTCTAAAGTTCTACACCTTAGATTTCTAAACTTCATTCTATACTTCTAACAATAGGCTGTTAACAATGATACACATTTACTTAATGCTTTTATCATTCTAGACTTTTGCTTTACAAGCTTCAGTCTATATTACTCTTTATACTAACACATAGTTGTTTATTACTTTTAACATTCTAAATTTAAGTTCATTCTCTATTTCTAAGAATGTTGTTGTTATGTGCCGTCGAGTCGCTAGCGGCTCATAGTGACCCTATGTACAACAGCTCTAAATCCTGTTCTATTCTGTACCAATCGCACTGCCTCTGACACATCCATCCCGATTATCCCAGTCACTGAATCAATCCACCTCATAGAGGGTCTTCCCCTCCTGTGCTGTCCCTCCACCCTCTTAAGCATGATGTCCCTCTCCAAGGACCTGTCTCTCCTTACAACATGTCCAAAGTAAGTCAGACGAAGCCCCAGAATCCTTGCCTCCAAGGATTTCTAACAATACGCTGATCATTATATTGTCACTTTCTTATCTCACTTCACACAACTACCCAGAAACCCATCCTTAACACAGCATATATCATTATTATGTTTCAGAAATCTTGCATTCTTCTTTTAACATTCAGCAGACTATTTTATGCTGTTGGCACTTCTTAGATTTACAGACTTCACATGCTTGGTAGGCTGGAAGGACAGTGCAGGAGGGGAAGCGCCTCTATGAGGTGGATTGATTGAGTGACTGGGGTAATCAGGATGGGAGTGTCAGAGACAGTGTGATTGGCACAGGACAGAGCAGAGTTTAGGGCTGTTGTACATAGGGTCGCTACGAGTCGCAAGCGACTTGACGGCACATAACAACAACAACAAAACGCATCACTAATGGTAGCCACATCTCCCATAAATATTTACAGCCTTAATATTCAGTTTCACACCCATTTTCATTGTGGCTTTTTTCACAATAGCAAGGATTTGGAAACAACTTAAGTGCCCATCAAATGAATTCATAGAGAAACTGTGGCTCATGCAATATTATTCAAAATGGGTGATCCTGGAGGACATTATGCTGAGTGAAGTATCTCTGTCACAAAAGGACAAATACTGCATGGCCCCACTGTTGTAAGGTAGGACTGACATTAAGATTGAGGGGAGACTGAGAAAGATGGGTTTAATAATGAATACTGCATTGAAACAGATGAGGGAGAAAACTGTTTAAAAGGGATATGTGATTAGGTATTTTTGTCATGACGGGAGTCCAGAGCGAAGCCTGTATAGTGGAGTGGACCTGGGGGGAGGGATTTTAAATCAATGAAAGAATTTTACTTTTCCAAAGGGGTATGTACTGGGAGGGGAGGGGCATTTGGAAAGGAGAAAAGTGCAACAATGAAGAATGGAAATCCAAAGTATCTGTAAATTTTCACTGAAATGAATAATAAATTAAAAAAACAAACAAACAAAAACCCTAGTGGTGGTTTGTCTTGAGTTAGATTTTATTCCATATTAGTGGGTTTGAATCTTCTTTCTAGGAATTTCTGAATGATGCAAAAAGATAAACATTTAGCTACTAAATGAAAAACAATTAGTTTAAATCTACCCAGAAGCACCTCAAAAGAAAGTCATAGTGATCTATTTCTGAAAGATCACAGCCATTGAGAGCCTTATGGCATAAATCTATTGTAAAGCACAATGGTGTTTCAAAAGAGCCAAGGCAGGATGGGGACAGCCATTATCTGACCTCTACTCTCTCTACCAAGTGTAACTACCCAAACCATTAACATCCACAACTTAAAATCAATTCCCATGAGATCAGGCATGTATGTTCCTCGTGCCCCTGCACCTCTTTCTACTCATTCCAACACCAACGTCACTTACTACTCAGTCTAAAATTAATTGTAATAGCTCAAAGAACACAGGGAAGCGTATTCACAATTATGTTTTATTAGGAAGTAGGCAGGATAAATTTCTCTTGGCTATAGAATACAGTTCTTGGGACAGATTCCAAAGCATGCTCACAGGCCCTTCAGCCTTCTATCTCAAAGCTTCAGACCACTGCTACAAAGCTCTTAAGTTATAGCTCTTTACCCTAGTCATCCAAGAAACTTGCATGAAGTTTCCTGGGTCAGGTTCCATAAGGTAGCATTCTCAAGGTAAGGTCTGTCTAACACCAGGTCTTTTGTTCTCTACTGTGGTTGCCATTACTCTCCTGTGGATCAGGCTGGCGCAGGAATCGCTGATTCTGAATGGCATACTGCATTCTCTGCTTCTGTTTTGCTGGTGGTGAGATTCTTAAATCCTTCTGCTGAATCCTCTCAAATTAATGGCAAGACTAGCAATTCCTCTTATGGATGGACTAACATGTTCTATTCACATGTTGTAGGCTATCCACGTGATCAAATAAAAGACAGTGGCTGGAAAGCCATTTTGAACTATAATCCTTAACCACTGCAGGTGTCTATCAGTTGGAATTGACCCTTCAGTAACTAATCATCTATTTTCTTTCTATTTGTTAACAGCAAATGAGATGTTCTGTGATCAGTGTTTTTTTAAATTAGAGAGCCAGTAAATTAATTTTGTCCTAGATTATATTTCTATAATCATAGTTAGAGGAAATATAGTTTTTAATTTTAATTACCCTAAATTTTCAAATTGTATTATTCAAATTACAATTTAATTATAGAAATAGATTTCTTAAATCTACAGAATAATGTAAATTTTCTCAACTGTTTTGATGTTTATGTGTATAAAATATCTTTAGACATAAAATTATAATCTTCCAAATGATAATTATAAATGTTAAAATCTGAAGTCAGTTGGAAATCTCTGTGTGTTGAGATATAATAACTTAATTGTTAATTAATCAGATTCTTACAAGATTAAGTATGGTTGCCACACTTGATGAAAATTACCATTAACAAAAATTCTACACCTTTGTTATAAAAATGCACCAGATACAAAATTGCTTATGGGAATTATTCCCAGAATTCTGCATCTAAACCAGATAGCTGGTTTTTAAAAACACAAAACCTTAAAAGCAAAAAATGTGTTTCTCTCTTATCTTAGAATAGATCATTTATTTTCCAATGGTCTCCTGAGATTATTCCTTTGGCAGCTAAATGTTTATTGCCATCGGCAGCAGGTAGGTCATGGAAATTCTGGCACATTTCAACAATCAAAAGGAACATTTACGGAAAATATTCCTCATCTTTTTTAGTAGAAAAAGAATAGTTTAAACATGTCACCTTCCCTAAAGTCACTGTCAGAGAGTCATCTGTCTGCCAAGTATGCTATTCTTTTCCTTCCCAGAGATGTCCAAGATAGTGTCAGAAGTTAGTCATTTAATGGAATCATAAATCATCTCAAAAGCTATTCTATGATCATATTTTAAATTGTGAATTCTGGTTTACATTCCTTTATTATCTTATATGAATTTAATCAAGACACAAAACATCTGATCCTATTTTAGATTTTGTTATTTCTCCACTGCCTTATCATTTTCCCTCCTCCGTTCTCTTCACTGAAATTACTCAACTCCCAAGATTCTGGTATGTATTTCATACAATCTAGTAAAATTAAAAATTATTAGACACTTTGAATAAAGAGAGATTTTAAATTTTTATGTCTCCTAAGACAATTAACACTCTGTTTTAGGTTTTATAATACAAATATCTTTATAAATAATATCTTAATCCTTGCAATTACAAAAATATATGCAGGAAGTTCCTGACATAAAAATATTAAAGTTAAGGTATAATTAGTAGACAGAAACCAACTACCTAAAATGGATTATATTAAATATTAAAGATATATACAGCAGTTTGTAGTAAGAAATGGATTTTACTTTGCAAAACACATAACATTATTTATTATTATTATTATTATTATTGTAGTAATATGGTTAAGAAGTGTTAGTTTATCTACAAGTGATTCTTGCACATAGAGAGTTACACTATATACTAAGACAAACATTTTATAGCTATTGGCTATCACTCAAACTCCTTGCAGTTAAATAGGAACTGATTCATAGCTGGCCCTTCAGTGGATTGTTAAGGCTGTAAACCATATGGGAAGATACTGCTCATCCTAATCATCAGTGAAGGAGGCCATCACACTACTTCCTTAATTCCCAACAGACTGTTAAAAACAGTCAGGGGTGAATCTTATTTGTAATCAGGTGACTGTCTATATAAAAATATACTTTCAAACATTTGACAAACAATAATATGCTGTCCAAAAAGATGAGTGAATAGATTCTATTCATTCTTTGAATAAGCTCAAGGAATCAGTATAACTATACAGAAAGAATTTTCAACCAATCTATGCACAATGTTTCATTAGGGTTGAGTCAATGTCCAATGCAAAAATTTCCAGTAGTGATTTTTCAAGCCATTCCTGAATTAATGGAGATCTGCTCTTGATCAAATTAAATATTACTTGAGATTTTCATTATTCTATTATGATACAGATAAATCATCTATTAGTAAATTTCTTAAAATAAAAATATTGGAAGTAACCAAAATTATTCTTTTTTTCAAATAGGCTGCTTCTTTCCACTGTTTATTATTAATGTACAAAATATACAAAACCAAAAGAGAAAACTTATCCTCAAATTGTGGCTCTAACCCAAGGACCCCGCACAAAACCCAACCAATCCACTGTTTTCATAGAAAACAACTGATGCCGAGACAGGTGAAGGAGAGGACCGGAAAGGGGCAAGCTCATCCTGATCTACCCAGGTTGGCACCTGGTGGGGATCCCTATGGCTGATAGACAGGGAGCTGGAAGCCTCACACTAAGCTTCCAGGTTGGGGTGGAGCAAGGCTGGCTCCCAGAGGCAGTGCATGTAGTGTGACATTTGGCCCAGTGCTGGGCTCAAGTTGATGAAAAGATGGTTTCATTGATATGTTTTATGATGTCTTTAGAATGAGCTGTTGGCAAAGGCAACCAACGCTATGACCTCACCTAGGCCAGCTAAAACTTTCAATGGATGCAGACATGAATTTGAAATAACTGGGCCTAGTTGGCCCACCATATGACAGGTTGCAAAGTCTTACATGAGAAATGTGAAGCCCACGTCAAGGGAGGAGTGGGGATGTGTTCCGGAACTCAAATCCAGCCTGACTGAGCCCTCGGTGCAGTGGGACAGACAATACCCCTTTTACCACCTCCCCAGTGCATGAGGAGTAATGAACTTGGCTGGACTGATTTCTTAAGCACAGGCAGATCCACAATGGCATAGCAGAAGTGCTCTCCAGGATAACCAGCTTTAGGTTCTCAGGCATTAAGGTTAATACTGGAAAGGGGTTTGGGGTACAGGGCAAGTCTCCTCAAAAACTGAAGTCAACTGGGTCTCCTCTTTTGCAGTTCAAGGGTAAAGAATATGTTCAGTTTCTTTCCTGCCCAGACTGGAGGAAAATATGTACATCAGTGTGCACCAGTGATCAGAAAACCCCCAGAAACTCACGCAAGTGGGAACTGAGGGGGCCGGCTTCTCATCAGCTGGGGAATGGAGGAAATAGACCTCAAAGAAGCCATAACAAGGTGGAAGAAGCAAGGCTGCAGTCCACAGCGGTTGTGTGAGTGGGGCAGGCAGGTGGTCTCTAGGGCAAGGGGGGCCCATTGACATGTCGGCAAACAGGGCGGTTGGACATATCTCCTCCATGGCTATGGCCACCATCATGCCCTCGGTGGCCTCCTCTCCCATGTCTGGGGCCACCATGACCATGGTGTTCATGGGGAGGTGGTCCTCGATGGTCATGGCCTCGGTGACCAGGAACATCATAAGGCCGGTGGCCATGAAGCCTCCTGTGTCCAGGACCTTCATGGGGGCGATGTCCACTTCCACCAGGGCCTTCATGTGGGCGATGTCCACCACTAGCACCCATTCCTCCACCAGGGCCTTCATGGGGACGATGTCTGCCGCCCCCAACCATTCCTCTGCCGGGGCCTTCATGGGGACGATGTCTACTGCTGCTGCTCATGCCTCCACCAGGGCCTTCATGAGGATGATGACCTCCACCTCCAACCATGCCTCCACCAGGACCTCCTCGTCCATTTGGGGGTCTTCCTCCAGAGCGACTTCCTCTGGCTCCACGGAATGGAGGCGGCGGGGGCTCATTTCCTCCTCGGCCACCACGTCCCCTATGATATGGGCCAGGTCCAGGTGCTGGACTCCCTCGCATTGGGCCACCTCGCATGGGGTCACCTGGGCCATCCCAGAAGGGATCACCTCTCCGAGGAGGGGGTGGAGGACCCAGGAGACGTGGACCCACTGGCCCACCAGGACCTCCAGGGTCTGCATGGGGACCTGGCATGGGTCCCCCAGGGCCAGGAGGGAAGTGCTGCCTGCCTTTGGAGCCCCCACGGCCTCCTGGTGGGAAACCATTGGCTATTGGACCAGGGCCTAGAAGTCCATGTGGCACCAGCATCTGCTTGAGCTTGTCTGAATAGTCTTGCTGTTTCAACAATTCTTCTGAGGGATGACTGTTCGGGCTACCCACAATGGAGGTAAGGATCTCCCGAACATTGATGCCGCCTCCTCCAGGGCCCTGAGAGCTCTTCCCAGTACCTATCCTACCCATAAGGTCAGCCAGAACAGGAGGCAACTTGGAGCCACTTGCACCATCAGGTGAGCCACCTGACCCCCCAGGCTCCAAGGTCTCAACATAGGGGGTTTCGTCCATGGAACACTCCTCATCAAGGGGGATGAGTTTAGGAAGTATGGGCTCATAGGGCTCAGGATCAGGCTCATGAGGACTCTCCTTGTTCAGGAAGAGCTCCTGAAGGATCCCCTTCTCCCGCTCTGCCTGGATGTACCGTTCCTGGCTATTACTTCCAAGGGTGACAAGTGGGGAGGGCAGAACCAGGGGCCTGGGGCACACCCATGGTACCTTCTCATCCATGTTGTCATGGCTCAGACGCCGGGCTGTCTCAAATGCATGTCGGTCCGACAGTATCTCTTGCTTGGTTGCCTCGCCAAAATCCTTGATCTTATTCACATTTACTCGCTCAGTTTCATCCAATTCAAGATAGACGTATTCCCTCAGTTTGCCTTCCTCAGGCAACGTCACCGTTTTCCTCTTCCTGCCTTTATGAGTTAGCTGACTGGGATCTCCAGGACTCTCCACAGGTTTTGCATCCAGAGCCCCTGACTCCGAAGAGGCTGTATCCGTGAGCTCTGAGACTTCAACAGGTGGTACTGGGGTCCCTGGATGCTCAGTGTCCATGGCCTCAGCGGGAGGAACTGGTTCTGGAGAAGACGGTTTGGCTGTGTTTGGTTCTGTGCTTGTTTTCCCTTCAAAGGGACTTGGCTTGGCAGCTGTAGGTGACAACACTTTCTTCTTAATTTTGATTCCTGGGACAGGGGCTGAATTGAGAGCATCCAGAAAGCCCAGGCCCGCCATAGGTTGTGGGGGGATGATCTTCACTTTGATCTCTTTGGTGGCGTTAGGAGTGGTATTGAGTGGCTTGTATTTCTTCTCTGCAGGAGGGACAGCATCTCCAGGAACAGCTGCAGAGCTCTGCCGCTTAAGAGGGATGGGCTTCAGGTTGTACTTGTCAGAAACCACCACTGCGTTGGCATTCTTCTTCACAGGAACCAAAGATGGTGTCTCCAGCTCTAGCCCAGTTGAACGAAACTTGGCATGACTGGGAGCCGTGGTTCGAAGAGACTTGGGCTTTTCTTTCTTCTTCTCTGGCGCCTCTTCAGTCCGAGTCTCAGCCTTTACCTCAGTCAAAGGTCGCTCAGGAGGAATGGTTCGACTCTTTCCCTCTTCTTTACGTTTCTTCTTATCTTTTTCGGCAGGCTGAGCACTACTCCGAGAGCGGATGACAGCCATCCAATCGCTGACTAGGACAGAGGCCAATTTCCGAAGCTCTTCATCCTCACTTGATTGGCTCAGCTGTTTCACTAACTTGGCCGTGTTGTTCTGCTTGAGATGATCCAAAGTGAGTGGAAGGTGTTGCAGAGTCAGTAGAATTTGTTTTAAGAGGGGAACATTATTGGTTATCTTTGAATATGTCAGCCAATTGTTAAGAAGCTTGTAACCACCAACATCAATAAACTTGACTAATATTTCCGGTGAACAGGTCTGCAGGAGAATGTTCAAGTAAGTGCACCGACTCACCATCTTTCCTGCTTCCTTCATCAGACTAAAAATCTTGGAAATCCCATCTACACTCTTGACTTCCCCATCTCGGTTAAGAAAGGTATCCAGGCCTTTGAGCAGCTCTTTGGGATCTACTGGACCCGAACCCATGATTGTGATTTTATCCAATTTTTTTGCGACGTCAACACCTCAGGCTCAGGGGGGTAGAGGATTAAAATTTGGAGGAAAAAAAAAACACCAACCAGGACCCAAGACTCGATTATTTGAGGGGTCTCATTGGATCAAAGTCTCTTTAAAAAACAAAGGCCAACTCAGTAGTCATTCCCCCCACCCACCCAACTCCATTTAGGGAGGGGGGGGGGTCTTTGAAAAAAAATGTCTGAGTGGATTAAACAAATTAAAATGCTGGATGAGTTAATTTGGGTGGGTTTGGGAGGGAGGGTGGTTATTTTTTTGCAGTTCTGTGGTGATGGTCCTTCGGCCACAGATTTCAGTCCCAAGCAGCGTGGGCTGGTGGGGGAGGGAAAGATAGGTGGGTGGGGGGCTGAAGACACAACACAAGTAGTTGGGCTGGTGGCTGCGGTTTTCCCTTTCCCCCCCTCTCAGGATCCTTTGACGGGCTTATATGTTGCTGCGGCTTGTTTCGGTTTTCCTCAGGGCCGGGATGTCTTTCTCGGAGAAAACTGAAACCTCTAAACGAAACCCAGAATGGTGGTTGCCCACTCGGGTGGAGTCTTTTATACCAGGACGCCGCCCAATGCGCCCAAACGTGCTAGTGAAACGCCCTTGTCGCGCGAGACATTGTGCGCAAAACGTGCTAGTGAAACGCCCTTGTTCCGGGAGACATTGTGCGCGAGGCGTGAACTCATTGGCTAATCAGAAGGCTAACTCGCCAGCTGATTGGCTACCCTTCCATGTCCTTCGCTCACCAAAATTATTCTTAACAGAAAATATGACAGTGTTTCAAAAATCCAGTTGTTTATTATTTTCCCACATATTGTAGATATCTAGTTCTTTTTTTCTAGAAATTGGCCAGTACTTTAAAATATACAAACTATTTGGAATTACAGAATTTTAATCATTATTATATTAAGGAGCCAGTTGACACTATAGTTCTGTGTTTAATTGTTAACTAAATGATGAACTGTGAAAGAACGATGTGGTAATATACTTTCATATCGATTGCAACTTTAGAAAATTCAGAAATCCTCTGAATCTTTGTTGTGAATTATTCTGAGTTGGAAATGACTGAGCAGCAATGACTTTGTTTTTTTTAAATAAATCTGTTTTATCTTCAAATTTTTACTTCACTTAAATATTTTTATTACATTTTATATAAAGATATAGTATGAAAATGATTATATAAAAATTTTCAATATTCAAAGTAGAATAGAATAATTGTTGTTCTATGTACAACAGCCCTAAACGGTGCTCTATCCTGTGCCAATCTCATTGCCTCGGACACACCCATCCCGATTACCCCAGTCACTGAATCAATCCACCTCATAGAGGGTCTTCCCCTCCTGCGCTGTCCCTCTACTCTACCCATCATGATGTCTCTCTCCAAAGACCTTTCTCTCCTTACAACATGTCCAAAGTATGTCAGGCGAAGCCCCGAATCCTTGCCTCCAAGGAGCAGCCTGATTTAACCCTCTCTCACGAAGAAACAAAAGAGAGCCCAACAATGACAAGTATTCTTTCATCTACATAGGTTTCACTATTACAATATAGACATTTTATTGGTTTTTAAAGTACTGTATCTGTTTTAGGGCTTGTTGAAAACTTATTCCACAGAATTGAAGTAAATAATAAAAAAAAAGAAACAAAAAATCTGGGGGGAAAAGTGCTCAAGATCAATCAGCAAGAAAAGCCTAAATTATCATATCTTGTTAATTCATGTATTTCTTAAGACTCTCACAAATAATTTTGATATCTGGTGATATTTTTTTTCTCCAGTCCAATAAATGGGATCTATTTGTCACTTATTTAAAAAATTAATAAGTCTTGAAATCTTACCTCTAAATTAATATCATGTAGAATGGATACTATATTACATTTTCTTTTTCTGCTCTACATGTAATGATTTTTTAACTTACACATGCAAACATATATTGTTGTTATGTGCTACATAGTTAATTCTGGCTTTATAGTGACCTAGTGAAATTAAAAAAAAAAAGAGTTCTGGTGCCTCGTGGTAAGAAGCTGTGCTGCCAACCCAAAACCGCATGGTTTGAATTCACCAGCTGCTTTTTGAGAGAAAGTCAAGAATCTCCTTCCCACACAATTTACTGTATTGCCTTTGAAAGTCAGCTTTCTGAAGGGTCAGCTGTAGATCTATTCCAACTCCACTGTACATAGCAATAATGTAATAGTGGAATATAGTTTAACTGCTATGGTGAACTACTTAAAGTTTACAGTTTATGAGAATGTATGTAGCATTAAATACGTTGATTTCAGACAGATTTTTTTCCCTCAGAGACTGCAAATTATAAAATTTGAATTGAAAGAAGTGATAACATACCCAACCTCTATTAAACAGAAGGTATAAGATAAAAGGTAAAAGGATATTGAAAGATATTTTAATGCATCATCCTTCAGATTAAGTGTTAAAACGTTCCAAAAATTAATTTATAGCATGAGGTGTTTGGCAGTAGATTGTAATGGGATATGCAAAGTATAATAATAATAATAATAATAATA
>NW_006399835.1:6890799-6896805 GCF_000299155.1 Elephantulus edwardii | reverse complement strand
GTTCCATTTCTTTCTTAACAATTTCTAATTTTCCTTCATTCATGGCTCTCACATTCCATGTACCAATCACTAGGGTCTGCTTACAACTGTTCCTTCTCCTTTGTATTTCCATACTTGATAGTTCTACCTAGGTTTACAATCATTATTTTTTTCTAAGATGGAGATTGAATTAGTTCAAGTGTTCCACCCAAGAAAGCATGCTCTTTTCTCCCTGGTCCCATGAATGAATACAGTCTGAAAACTACAGTGCTTTCCATCACAGAGATTCAGTGACAAATTAAACTCTCAGATATACAAAATATATACAAGATACATCTTATTTGGTTGAAATATTCAGTTAACAAAAATATATCAGAATTTGGAAACCCTTTTCCTAGCCCCATTTACAAAATGTAATTGACATTTGCATTTCACTCTCCAGGTAAATGCTGAGGATGAATGCCAAAAAATATTTAGAAAGATTAATATGAAGTTGACTCTTATGAAGCAGAGATTAAAGGTGTTCTAAATGTTATATATTTCAAAAATGCTATATCACTTCATCACCTATATACCAGCTACTCCTCTTCCCCTCTGTTTTCTCCTTTCTATCTTTGTTTTTGGCTTGCATAATTCATTGCAATGTTGTATAGAAACAAAGGTCAGGGAAATTACTAAGAGGTTGTAGACACTGTTGTTACTATGTGCTGTCAAGTTGACTGTGACTCATAGTGGCCTATGAACAACAGCTGTTAACCCTGCCCTATCCTGAGTGAATTTCACAGTTTTGGATACACCTACTCCCATTATTTCAGTTTCTATGTCAATCTTTCTGATATTGTGTCTTCCTTTCCTGAGCTGACCCTGTAGCCTTCCAAAAATGACATTCTTTTCTAAAAACTGGTCCTTTCTGGCAACATGCCCAAAGTATGTGAGATGGTGCTCCAAAATCCTTGCCTCCAAAAAGCAACCTAGTTTCAACCTTTCTAGGATAGACCTGTTCATTCTCATGGCAGTCCATCGTAAACTCCATATTCTTCTCCAGCATCACAATTCAAAGGCATTAACTTGTGCTGCCATCCTTAGTCATTGTCCAGCTTTTTAATGTTTATCAAGTAATTGAGAAGACCATGGCCTGGGTTAGGTACATTTTAGTCTCTAGACTGACATCGTTAGCACTCTGGAGAAATCCTTGACAGCAGATTTTCCCAGTGCAATTCATCTTTTGATTTCCTGACTGCTAGTGTCAAGGGTGTTGATTGCAGAAAATAGCAAGCTGAAATTGTTAATAATCTTAATCCTTTCTCCATTTATCATGTTGCTGGCACTTGGCCTAGTGGTGACAATATTTATTTTCTTAGTAATTGAGCTTAAGTTCATATTGAAGATTGCAGTCCTTTACCTTCTGCAGCAAATGCTCCAAGTCCTCCTTCATTTCAGCAAACAAGTTTGTGTCATCTGCATAACGTAGGTGGTTCAAGAGTCTTCTTCAAATCCTGATGCCACATTCCTCCTCTTAAAGCCCAACCTCCCAAATGATTTGTTCTGCATATGGTTTGAAAATATGTGGACACAGGAAGCATCACTTCTTTTCTGATTTTTAACTATGGAGTGTTTCTTTGCTCTGTTAATGGCTATCTCCTGATCCAGGTATAGGTTTCACATGAGCACAATCGGATATTCTGGGTAAAGTTAGCCACAATTTGCTGTGATCCATACAGTCAAATATTTTGCAAAGTCAATTAAACACAGAAAAACATTCTTCTAGTACTCTGTTTTTTCAGTCAAGATCCATTTTACGTTGGCTGTGAATGTCCCTAGTACCACTAGGCTTCTTCTAAACCTAGCTTTCACTTCTTGTAGTTCTTTGTCGATGTATAATTCCAGTCATTTTGGGGTAATCTTCGGCAGGATTTTGCTTGTGTGTGATATTGTTTGATAATTTTTATACTCTGTGGGATCACCTTTTTTTTGGAATGAGAATACATACAGATTTTCTTGGTAGAACTTGTTGAGCACATCCAAGGTTGTATCCGTTTGTTGAAATATGTCAATTGATATTTCATCAATTTCTTGAGCCTTGTTTTTTGTTGATTTCTTTAGAGCAGTTTGAACTTCCTCCTTCAGCATCATTGCTTTATGATCAAAATCTGATTCATGAAGTTCTTCTGTGCCAGCTGGTTCTTTGTGGTATAGTGACTCAATGTATTACTTCCATCTCCTATTGGTGCATCCTGGATCATGCAGTCTTCCCATAGCATCCTAAGGATTACCACTCGAAGCTTGAGTTTGTTTTTGGTTCCTAACAAGTCCCAAATGCATGGATCAGGCTTTAGTCCAGATGTCTCAGCTGACCCAAAAGAATGCAGAACCTGTTAGTTTAGTTTGTCATTTCAACACAGGCTGCAATAGGTAAGTAACTACATCAGATCATATAAAACATACAAATTGAAAAAGGATTGAACTTTCTTATAGGGTTCCTCTACATACAGTATCAAGGTGATAAGTCAAACTCTCAAGAGAACTAAGTTTGAATATCAGGGTGCATATTTTCTCAATCCTACCACATTACCACACCAGATAATGAGCTGCAGAATAGAGTCATAAACTCAATGAGACTAGGCTTATAATGTAGCACAACTGGAAGAAACTCTGCTGGCTCAGTGGTAAGGAGTTGTACTGTCAACCAAAAAGTCATGGATTGAATTCACCAGCTGATTCTTGGGGAAAAAAAATGAGCAGTTTCTTCCCATGCAATTCACTACCTCTGAAAATCCTCTTGAGGGTCAGCTATCAGTCAATTCTGACTCGAAGTTATACAACAACAGCATGTCTGGAAACACCATGTTATTTAATTTACTGCATTACAATGAAAAAAAAATTAAAATATCTGTTTACATTTCAAACCCACTTACACAAGCATAAATCATATTCCAGAAAATTTAAATTCACAGTAGGCTGGAGATTCAATTTTCTGATGTTAGTGAGTTGATGGATTAAGAAAGAATTCTTGATTCCAAAAGATCTGGAAGAAACAAAAAAAGGTAATTAGAAGAAAATATAGAAAGCAAATTAATTGCACACCCATGTTTATTGTTGCTTTGTTCACAATAGCAAAGAGTTGGAAACAAATGAATGGATAGAGAAGTTCTGGTATATTCACACAACGGAATACTATGCGGCATTGAAAAACAAGGAACTCATGTAATATTATTCAAAATGAGTGACCTTGGAAGACATTGTGCTGAGTGCAATATCTCAGTCACAAAAGGACAAATACTACATAAGGCCACTGTTGTAGAATGGGACTGACATCAGGGTTGGAGTGAGACTGAGAAAAATTGGATATGTATACTGCGTTGAAACAGATGAGGGAGAGAAGTGTTTAAAAGAGATATATGATTGGGTATTATGGTTATGATGAGAGTCCAGAATGAAGGTTGCATAGTGGAATGTACTCGGGGCGGGGGTTGTATACCAATGAAAGAATTTTTCTTTTACTTTTCAAAGAGAAGAGCGAACTAGGGGGGAGGGGTGGGCAGGGAGAAAAATGCAACAATGAATTAATGGAAATCCAAAGTCTCTGTAAACTTTCATTAAAATTAATAAAATTTTAAAAATAATATATAAAAAAGATGTGAAAGATAACATGGATTGAGGGAATGATCAAACATTTTCATTATTGTAATTATGTTATAGAATAAAATATGAATGAATGCTTGATTGATTGAATAAACTCTATGCTTTGTACACAAACTTTGAAGTCATAATAAAAGAATATGATAATCTTAAAAAAGAAAGAAAGAAAAAATGAAAGGAAGGAAGGAAGGAAGGAAGGAAAGAAAGAAAGAAAGAAAGAAAGAAAGAAAGAAAGAAAGAAAGAAAGAAAGAAAGAAAGAAAGAAAGAAAGAAAGAAAAAGAAAGATAGTTAAAGAGTCCAGGTTTGTAAAGAAACGACCACTCAACTCACTTCAGGCCACTTATTATGTTCAGATACTTAGAACACTCTGAAAAATATCAGTAAGTATTTAGTTCAATCAAATCCAAACATTGTTGAATAGTAATATCCAAATATAAATAAAAAGAGATTGAGGGACTCTGTGCCTGCATTCTTCTTGAATTCATTCACTTATAACTTACTAAAACACAATAGTGTTATTTTTCCTCAAGAGGAATCTTACAGAAATTCCTAATATTAAAATATCGAGTTTGCTTGGATGATCAAAAGTGGGAAACATTTAATTTATTTTACCCTGTATTTTAATTCAAGACACTCCAACTCTGACACATCTCTTGTTGAAAGTTTGATTAACTTGGTTATCCTAAGTTAGTGAAATCTCTGTCTTCAGTTTTTCACTAGTATCTGATGCCAGTCTCTTGTCTCAACTTGTACTACACTTTTATAATTTCAACAAAGCCTATGGGGAGTTTATCTTTCAATATGACTTTCCTAGCCATTGTTTTACTTTGTCATATGCAAATAGGGTGTATTACCCTATCTGTAAGGGGCTTGGCTAATCTCACCAATAAATTGAGCAGTTCCAGCTGCAGAATCAGACCTTCTCCACCAGCAAAGAGGAAAAGCAAAATAATATAAGATGCCCTACAGGACCAGACATTGTTGATCCAGCTACAGCTATGGAAGCAGCAGCCATAGATGAAGCAGAGGACCAGAGAGACCTGAAATGGAGCTGGCATCTACCCTTCCACAGACAGAACCAGAGCAAAGCTTGAACTCTTTGTCCAAGTTTTTTGGACAATTTGAGTGTGAGGGGAGTGAAAGTCAATTTTGGCAGGACTGAAAACTTTGTAACATTTGTCTAAACTCATATACTCGAGTCTGAGAGGCCTCTGTGCACATTTCAGAAGCTATCCTAACTATATTCTGCTACTAATCTGGATTATAACCTTTTGAATTAGTAGATTCACTTTAGGCTTTTGATTAAAGTGATTTATATTGGAGTCATCCAGCAGTAAAGAGACTCAGTTTGGCATATTTTATCAACACCCTTGACTTAGTATTCACGGATATATGGATATGATTATGGATTAGCAGCTTCATGACGATTAGAGAATAAACAGAGGTTTTTTATAAACATAAGATTTCTTGGTTCCACAATCAACACTCTTGACACCAGTAGTCAGGAAACTTAAAGATGAATTGCACTGGGGAAATCCGATGTCAGGGACCACTCTAGAGTGTCAGAGTATCCTCTAGAGTACTGAAAAGCAGCAAGGCCAGTTTGAAGACCAAGGTATGCCTGATCCAGGCCATCGTCTTTGCAATTACTTGCTGTCCATCTGAGAGCTGCACAATAACTAAGGATGATATGAGAAGAAACAATGACTTTGAGTTGTGGTGCTGGAAAGGAGTGTTGAACATAACTGTGGTCCACCAGGACAACAATCGATCTGTCCTGGAGAGGATGATACCAGGTTGCTACCAAGGAGGCAAGGTTCCATCTCACATACTTTGGGGGATGGCCAGGAGGGATTAGTCCTTGGAGAGAAACATCATGCTTAGAAGGGTAAAGGGACAGCGCAGGAGAGAAAGACCCAGGATAAGATGGATTGACTCAGTGACTGGAGAAATGGGATTAGGTTTGTTAGAGATGATGAGATTAAAGCAGATTAGGGCAGGTTTCAGAGCTAGTGTATATAGGGTCACTATGAGTTGCAGGTGACTTGACAGCACATAACAACAACAATAACTTGGATAAAAGCAAAAGGGTTGCCAGATTGAGAAGCAGAGTGTCATGAAGACCCCATTTAATTGACTTGGTCCCATGTATGGGCTAAGATTAAGTGAAGAAGTCAGTCTGAGACAAGGAGAAGTATGAACTACTGAGTTTGAAGCTGATGCACATCTGGACCAACCAACTGATGACTGGAGGTGAGTTGATGAAGAACTGTTAATATCACTTTCATTCAAATAAATACATTAACAATTAGGGCCAAAGAGGTAAAAATAGATGACTTTTACCAGTTTTTGTAGTTGTTGTTGTTATGTGCCTTCGAGTTGCTTGC
>NW_006399835.1:6887047-6890699 GCF_000299155.1 Elephantulus edwardii | reverse complement strand
TTTTATTCTAGAAGAGTAAATTAGAATAAATCTCTTCAACCATTACTAAAATAAATAAACTGGTCGTAAAAATTATAAAATTATTAAGAATTACACAGGCTAGAGCTTAATAATTTAGCCCTAAAATATTAGTGCTGTGTACAAGTCTGTAGGATTCCTCTACAGGAACAAAGAAGACATGGAAAAGGAAAATAAGAAAGTGATACCATTTATAATAGACAACCAACCACGAATGGAGATACTTAGGAATAAACTTAATTAGGCACACATACAAACATTTACAAATAAAATTACAGAACACTTTTGTGGGAAACATTAAAAAACCAAAAGAAATGGGAAAACGTGCCCTTTTCATGGATAGAAAGATTCAAGGTAGTGAAAAATCAAAATCTTACCAAAAGCAATTTACATGTTTAACGCAATCCCAATACAGATACCAAGTTTATTTTTAAAAGAGATAGGAAAGGCTATTGGCAAGTTTATTTGGAGAGAAAAAAGACCCTGAATAAACATCTAAAAAACAAGACCAAAGAAGGAGGCATAGCAATTTCTGATTCAAAACCTACTATACAGTTGTAATAACCAAAACATCTCATACTGGTTCAATGACAGGCTCACAGAGCAGTGGAACAGATCAAGAGCCCAGAAATTAACCCATGTATTTATGGTCAACTGATATTCAACCAGGAAACAAAATCTATCAAAAGGAAAAATTACAACCTCTTTAACAAATAGTTTTGGCAACACTGCACTGCTACATGAAGAAAGCTGAAGCAAGACCCACACGTCTCATCATACACAAAAATCAAATCAAGATGGATCAGAGACTTTGGAATAAAGTTTAAAACCATAAAGATCATAAGAGAATAATTAGGACCAAGCTCATCTATGGTATAAAGAGGCTGTCAAATACAGTCAGGAACATACACCCAGAAGAGGATAAAATTGATGAATGGGAACTTCTAAGGATTATATCCCAGTATGCATCAAAAATTTTTTTTCACAGGTGAAAAGAAAACCTACTGACTGGGAAAAGGATTTGGCAATACCATCTCAGACAAGGGTCTCATAACAAAACTTTACAGAATCCTACAGCTCCCCCCCCCCACCACACACACACAAGACTATAACCCAATTTCAACATAGGCAAGAGACATGGCAAGACTTTTGACCAACAGACTCATGAAGAAGCGCTCAAAATCACTGTCATTAAGAACCATGTAAGTCAAAACCACAAAGAGGCACCATCTCACTCAAAGTAGCAGTGGCAAAATTTAACACGATAGCAAAGAATACATTTTGGAGAGGATGTGAAGAGATAGGAACTCCCATACACTGTTAATGTGATTGTAAAATGGTGCAACCATGCTGGAAGGCAGTTTGGCATTTCCTCTAAAAGCTGGAATTCCATGTGACCCAGCTAGTCCTTAGCTAGGAATATACCCTAAGAAAATTATAACTGAGACACAAATAGAGATTTGTACACCAATGTTCATGGCAGTGGTATTCACAATGTCAAGAACAAGGAAACAGTCCAAATATGCAGCCACAATTCAATGAATAGAGAAATTGTGGTACATTCACACAATAGAGCACTAGAAAGCACTCAGGAGTATTGATTTTGAACATTACTGCGTAACTTGGCAGAGACTGGAGGGCATTATGCTGATTGCTCAGACTCATATGGATAAATATTGAATAACACCATTATTGTAAAAACAGAAGGATAACTAATAAAATGTGTATAAGGGTCTTGGGAATGGGTGAGAGCAGGAGAGTAAGGGTGAGAGTAGGATGGAAATCAAAGGGTTTCACAATTTGTTGGGTAGAAAGAGTAGGGGATAAAGGAAATTAGAAGAGTCCCTCAAGGATCTGGGAAGACAGGGTAATGGTGGGAATAGAGTTCAATTATGATTAACTTTCTAGAACATAATGAATGGGAATGGTTTTATAAAACACAATGTGATAGAAACGTAGTGTGAAACACAAAGTATACAATCTTTATATGCAACCTAACGTAAAACAGAAAAAAATGTTCAAAGAATATCAATGATGTCTATACAGTTCATATCAACAGTATACATATTGGTGCTCATTCATAGCAACCCTGCTGTATAACAGAAGGAAACTCAGTTCTGCACCACCTGTATAATTCTTGTGATGTTTGATATCATTGTTGCAGTAATTGTGTGCAATTCATTATGTTAAGAGTTTTCTTCTTTTTTCTTTACCCTCTACTTTGTGAAACGAGGCATTTTCATCCACAGCTTGGATCCCTACCAATGTTTGAAGTACTTGAGACAATGCCTCAACCATCCTTGCCTCTAAAAGAAAATTCTAACTATGCTTCTCCAAAGACAGATTTATTAGTCAATTCTTCTGTCAGTACATATATCCTTCATCAACACAATAATTCAAATACAGCATTACTTTCATGTTCCTTTTCATAGTACAGTTTCACATGAATGTGAAGGCAATTAAAAATAGTAAACCTCAAGCAGCAAACCATACTACTGCTACTAAAGGCTAGCTTTACATAGTGATTATTTACCCAAGAGTTCCATTTCCTTTTACAGATATTTTTCTGTTTCACAATAACTTTTTGTGGAAATAGGACAAAGTAGAAACCATATTTTAGATGTAAAGTTTATCTCAGAGAATGCAGAGAACCAAACATCAAATAAAGCAATTATTTGTGAATGATAGTTAAAAATAATTTTCTTACACTTACTCAGTACCTTCTCTCCCCTGGACAATTTTATTTTATTGACAGTCCCAAAAGCTTTCCTCCATGGTTTCCTATCATTCTTTGGTGTGTCAAGAAAATGGGAAACTGTAATTCCATAGCCATAGCCAGTGAGATTTTTCTAAAATCAAATGAGTGCCAGAAAATGTGTTACTAGTCTATTACTGTTTTGAACCAATTGGTTGATGACATAATCTCTAGTAAGAACTGTATTCCATTGTTACTGAGCACTAGGTAGTTCTTAATCCTCTAACCTATGAGAATGTAGACTACAAACAACAACATCTGATTTTGTTTTATATTCATTGTTGCTGTATACCATTGCATCAGAACCAACCCATAGTTTACACCACCTCCCCCATAGCAGTGGATTTTCAGAGGCAGTTAATTGTATGGGAGATCAACCTTCTCCTGTGGAGAAGCTGGTGGATTTGAACTGCGTGCCTTCATAATGCAGTTCAGCTTCTTGTGAGTAATTATTTTTCTTATTAGTCTCAGTGTGTTTTAAGTGTTGTGGTTCTTTGTTTTATGATTTTAGTTCACTTTTTATAACAATATTTGCCACTTTAACATTAGCCTCACTATGTAATTGCATTACCCTTTAGAACCTGCCAATATTTTCTTTATTCTATAGTCTCTGATTTAGTGATAAGCTAATTTCCTTATTCAGGAAGCACGATTTCATCTAAAGACTTCCTCTGATTTATATTAATATAAATTCAGATTCATAGCTCATGTCTGGATCTCAGAACTACTTAGAAACAAAAAGGGAACTATTTAGTGAGTCTTCTGGTAGCATTTGATAATAATATGTTTCTTGTTGTTGTTATTGTTATGTGCCGTCGAGTTGTTTCCGACTCATAGCGACCCTATGCACGAGAGCCCTAAACCCTGCTCTATCCTGCG
>NW_006399835.1:6876096-6879412 GCF_000299155.1 Elephantulus edwardii | reverse complement strand
AGTCCATGGTACCCTCAATACTCTTCTCAAGCAGCACAGATAAAAGGCATCAATTTTCCTTCCATCCTCCCTAGTCATTGTGCAACTTTCTGACTCATAACAAGTGATTGCAAAGACTATGGCCTCTATCAGACACACCTTAGTCTTCAGAGAGACACCATTGCTGTTTAGTACTTTGGAGAGGTCCCTAACAGCAGAATTTCCCATTGCAATACGTCTTTTAATTTCCTGGCTGCTGGTGCCAAGAGTGCTGACCATGGAGCCAAGCAAACTAAAGCTGTGAACAATCTCAATCTCTTCACCATCCATCCTGATGCTGCAATTGGTCCAGTGGTGAAAATCTTTGTCTTCTTGACATTGAGCCTCAATCCATATTGAGTCCTTGACCCTCTGCAGGAAGTGCTTCAGGTCCTCCTCAGTCTGCATAATGCATATTGTTGCCACACTTCTCCTCATAGATCCCAGCCTCCCAGATAATCTGTTGGGCATGCAGGTTGAAAAGGCTTTTGTAGTAAGAAAGAAAATAAGCATACAAAGGAGAGTCTTGATTTGTTAGGTACTGGCAAATCAGAGACTGGTTATCTAAAATGGAGGAGATTAAAACATGAGACATGAAGTTGCTGGTTTGCATACTTTCATTCATACAATTTACAATGATTGTAAAGGTAAATCTGCTTCTTCAAATGTGAAGGTGATGATTAAAAAAGTTAGGGGGTGGTCTCTGGGTGTCTAAGCTGTATCATTCAAAAGGTTTTTCCTAGTCAATAATTAAGTTTCTATTTTGTGCTGAAGTAATTACTATATTAAGAAGAGAGGATTAGGATGGGATACAAGTTACACTCTACTAGAAGCTTATATATGTTCATGGGACCTCAGTGCTACCTCTCTTCATCTTTGGACAGGACACCTTTATTCAAGAGATAGTCAACAAATCTCATTTGTCTGTATACCTACAGCCACATGAGTCATTCCCCTGAAGGGTCTGAATCTCTAAGAGACCTTTCAGCAAACCACAGAACCCAAGGGACATACGGAGCTGGAGAATTGAACAAAGCAGGAGCTGTGGAAGTCAGAAATCATAGTGGATTTCTACAGTACATCAAGCATTTGGGACAAAGTTGACTCAAGACTTCTTTTAACTGGTCTACTATTAATCTTAATTATTAAGGAAATTTTAGAACACTTGATTGTGTTAATATGAAAACTATACTTGGACCAGAAGGCCGTAATCAGAACTAAGCAAGAAAACACTGCATGTTTCAAAATTGGGAAGGATGTACACCAGAGATGTGTCCTTTCATATTTTTTTCAATCAATATGTAGAACAGATTATCTGGGAAGGTCGGCTCTGTGAGGAGAAATGTGGCATCAGGATTGGAGAAAGATTCATCAACAGTTTGCATCATGCATATTACACAACCCTGCTTGTGGAAACTGAGGAGGACCTGAAGCACTTGGTGGAGAAGGTCAAAGATTGTAGCCTTCAATTTGGATTGAAGCTCAACATCAAGAAAACAAAGATTCTCATCACTGAGTCGATTTAGTGTGCATTATATAGATCAGAGAGCCGGACAATGACAGGATGGTAGAAGGAGAATTGATGCCTTTGAGCTGTGGTGTTGGAGAAGACTATTGAATATACCATGAACTGCTAAGAAAATGATCAGGTTTATCCTGTAGAGGGTTAAATCAGGCTGCTCCTTGGAAGCAAGGATCTGAAGCTTTCTCTGACTTATTTTGGACATGTTGCAAAAAGGGACCAATCCTTGGAGAGGGACATCATGCTTGAGAAGGTATAGGGACAGCACAGGAGAGGAATACCTTCTATGATCGATTGATTCAGTGACTGGGGTAATGGGGGTAAGTGTGTCAGAGACAGTGAGATTGGTATAGGATAGAGCAGGGTTTAGGGCTGTTGTACATAGGGTCGCTATGAGTCGCAGATGACTCAATGGCAAATGACAACAACAATATTAAGAAGTTTGAAGGACAACAACTATCTGGCCAACTGACTGAAACAGATCCTTATCAATTCCAAAAAAAGTTGAACTGACAGTGTGGAAATCAGCAAACAATATTCCTAATATCACACATAAGCAAAATCTGGCCAAAGATTATTTAAAACAAACAATCAAGTGGAACAGTTCATACCAGAGAACTGTCAGAAATACAAGCTGGATTTAAAAGAGGCTGTGGCACTATAGACACTATCGTCAGTGTCAGATTGATCTTAGCTGAAAGCGAAGAGTCCCAGATAAATGTCTATCTGTGCTTATTTAACTATGAGAAGGCATTTGACAGTGTGGATCACAACAAACTGTAGTTAATCTTAAAAAGAATGAGAATTTCAAAATGCCTTATTATGCTCATGTGAAACCTCTACTTGAGCCAGAAGGCAGTTGTTATCAGAACAAAGAAAGGAAACACTAAATGGTTCAAAGTTAGGAAGGGATTTTGTCACATATGTTTCTTGTCTCAATATCTTTACAATCCATATGTGGAACAGATTAGTAGGGAGGCTGTACTTTATGAGGAAGAATGTGGCATCAAAATTGAAAGAAGACTCATAAGCATCCTGCATTACACAGATGATACATCCTTGCTTGCTGAAACTGAGAACGACCCAAAGTGTTTGCTCGAGAAGATCACGGACTGTAGTCTTCAATATTGAATGAAACTTAACATTAAGAAGACAAAGATCTTCACCACTGGACCAATCTGAAGATGGAGAAGAGATTGAGGTTCTTAATAATGTCAACTTGTTCAACTCCACAAATGACACTCTTGGAACCAGCAGTCAGGAAATATATGTACGAATTGTACTGGAGAAGTCTGCTGTCAGGGACCTCCCCAAAATGCTAAAGAGCAATGATTTTAGTGTAGAGATTAAAGCACACCTGATCCAGGCCATGTTTTTTGCAATTACTTGCTATGCATTAGAGAGCTGAACAATGACTAAGGATCACTGAAGAATTGATGCCTTTGAGTTGTGGTCTGGAGAGGAGCATTGAGTTTACCATGGACCACCAGGTCCAACCTAGAGAGGGTGAAACCAAGTTTCCCCTTGGAGGTAAGGATTTTGAAGCTCTGTCTCACATACTTTGGGCCTGTGGCTAGAAGGGACCAGTCCATGGAGAAGGACATATGCTTGGAGGAGGAGAGGGACAGCCCAGGAGAGGAAGACCCAAGAGGAGATGGATTCACATGGTACCTGGTGCAGTGACATTAGGTGTGTCAGAGTCAAGGAGACTGGCTAAGGATGCTGCAGAGTCAGAGGTAGTGTACATAGGGTCACTATGAGTCACAGGTAACTCGA
>NW_006399835.1:6868151-6872246 GCF_000299155.1 Elephantulus edwardii | reverse complement strand
GAGTCTCAAATGACTCAACCGCACATAACAACAACAACAACAACAACATAATTGACCATACAAAATATTAGTTAAAAGACATTGTCTTTAATTTTCACCTAACATTATCTTGCTCTTGACTTAAACCTCATTTTCCTAAGCTTCACCAACTCCAGTGAATGAACGAATGCTCTGTGGGGGTTGGAGATGTGTTTGTGAAAAAGAGTGAGCGAGCGAGATGGAGAGGTCTATTATATTTGGAAGATACTTCTGAGACATTTCATTTCATTCATTTGCTTCTGCTTCAATTGGGTTTGAAGTAATAAATATTGTGTAATTGGAATAGTCTGTCATTTATTCCCAATACTTGCCTAGGTTTCTACAGAACTTTGTCATTAAGGGCTGTGGTCCTGTGGTTTACTGATTTTTTCCTCTTATTTTCCAACATATACCAAACAGAAAGGCACTGTCTCCTTAAGAGATAATCAGAACTTCTCTCACTTATATTTTACATTTTAGTTTTGGGTTTTAAATTAAAACTGTCTTGCTACCTTGCCATTTGTTTTTGTTTTTGGGTTTTTTCCCCCAAATATGATGACTGTTTATCTAGGGTTCCTTAGGTTTTTAAGTTTTGGTGTGGTTTTTCTTTTATGCTTGAAATAAAATATTGTATTCTTTATCAAGAATTTTCTTTGTTTCATTAAATTACCTTGAGCTCTAAAATTCTGATCTTGAATTACCCATTTTATGTAAATTACTTATGTGAAAAAATCTGAAGTTGTATAACCAAATATTAAATTTTATCCAAAATTAAAGGTTTTTTCCACCTCTTTCCTTCCTTTACTTCTTTCCTCCTTTTCATTTCCTCATCTCACTTTCATTCTTCCTTTATTAGAATGTGTAGAAAGTTCAAATTCAGCTGTTGCAGCATTAACTTCCACTAACTCCACAATTAACTAACTCTACAAAGAAGAATTGTTACCATTAAAAACACCCAGTATATAAAACCTATCTCTTGGTAAGACATAGGTCGCCCACTCTCTCCCCCTGCCCCCGACTCCCACTGCTGAATCTACTTCCATTAATCACTAACTCTGATATTTGTTGCAAATGTTGTGGAGATTATTAGGGAAACAGGTTGTGGCAAGTCAGGGAAGACAAAGGAAATCACACAGTGAAAGTCCCCAGCTTCAGACCAGTACACAAATGCAAGAAGTCTCTGGGTCTTCTAGATTGTCTATCAAGTTTTATCTCATAGCAGTCAAGTCAGCTTTTCCTTCAATTGTCTAGAAGGAACACTTCTTCTTGATTCCCAGGGTTCTGTCAGGCTACACATCACTACAATTTTTCTACAATTTGGCCAGCTCTTTTTCTTATGTTGGCCCGACAGCTGCTGCTGATGTAGTAGATGAGTAATCACATATAAACTGTTGAGGCATCTGGAGCCCAATCTCCCAGAGAGGACTGAGGAAATGTCTAGAAAACCATTTTCAAAAGTTATAACACCACAGATTTGAAATTCTGATTTTTCTTGAGGTTCATAACTTGGCCAAAGGACTATCATCAGCACAGGTAATATGAACATTTTTGGTTCATGTTCCTAAGGCATAGGGTATATACTTTACTTCCCCACATTTTTTTCTGTATTAACATCTACCACTATTTTAATATATTCACTAATCCATTATTATAACAAAATAAATACCACAGTTTATTCAAATTTTCTTAGTTTCTACTATATATTCTTTTTCATTTCCAACATTAGAGAATATCACAAAATATTCCTTGTGTTTCCCTAGGCTCTCTTTGGCTGTGAAAATTTCTTAGATGTTCTTTTCTTAATGATGACAGTTTTGAAAATTGTTTAGCCATTTTGTAGAATGTCCCTCACTTGGGAAATGTCTGACACTTTTATTATGATTAAAATGGGTTTGTTGTGTTTGGGTTTTTTTTTCTCCCCCATGAAGAGGAACAAAGAAGTAAAGTGCTATTCACATTGCACAATATAACATATTACTAATATAATGTATCCCAACTGTATTAAATTTGATCAGTAGGCTATAAAAAGTGCTTCTATTCTCATGTTTCTCCACTATAAAGTTGCTTTTGTCTGTTTTATCATAGAAGAAGGAAATTATTGTGTGCACTTCACACTTACAACATAGTGGTTTAAGCTCCAAAAACTTTAAAGCAGAGTAAGTATACATTTTTTTTCTATTCTTCTACACAAAAGAATTTTTTATTCTTTCTCATGTAGATACATAGTTGTTGTTGTTGTTACATGCTGTCAACTCATACCTGAGTTATTCCTGACCGTCCAATGTGTTTTCAGAGGCTATAAGTTGGATGAGAGAAAGTGCACATCTTTTTGAATGAACAGCCTATCTTTGGATTGTGGTACAACTCCTTACCCTCTAGGCAATATATTTAGGTTTTTATTTATATTAATTTTAAGTAATGAATGTTTATTTTATATTTCATTATCTTCATTTATTATTTTAATTATCCAAGATATGACCATTAAGTGTGAATTCTGTTGGTGTTCTGCCTCTTTGCATTTTTTTCTAGTTTCATTTGTTGGTTTGTTGTTGTTTTTCACATCCTTTCTTTAATATTTGTTCTCATTTCCAAGAAAGATGATCCAGTAGAATGTAGAAACTACTGAACAGTATCTTTAATATCACATGCAAGTAAATACTGCTGAAGACCATTAAGAACAACTAGATAAATACATAGAGAATTGTCAAAAGTTCCAGTTGGATTTTAAAAGAGGCCATGGCACCAGGGATCTAATTGCTGATGTCAGATGGAGCCTGGCTAATAGCAAAGAATACCAGAAGACTATTTGTCCTTTATTGACTATGTAAAGGCATTTGAATGTGTAGATAATAGCAAACTATGGCTAACATTAAGAAGAATGGGAATCCCAGAACATGTAATTGTGGTCATATGAAATATATTCTAGACCAGGAGGCTGTGGTGAAATACAGCAAGAGAATACTATACAGTTTAAAATTAAGAAAGATGTACATCACGGTTGTATCCTTTCTCCACACCTATCTAATCTGTATGCCAAGCAAATCATTTTGAGAAGCTGGACTCAGTGAGGTAGAAGGTGATATCAAGATTAGAGGAAAACTCATTTACAACGTACGTTATGCAGATGGCAAAACCTTGCTTCCTGAAAGTGAGGAGCATGTCAAACAGTTGCTACAGAAGATCAAAGAATATAGTCTTCAGTGTGGATTATATCTCAATGTTAAGAAAACAAATATTCTTACCAGCAGACCAATAGACAACATCATGATAAATGGAGTAAAGATTGAAACTGTCAACAACTTCATCTTACTTGGATCTACAATCAATACACTTGCTACCAGCAGGCAGGAGACAAAGAGATGAGGCATAATGACTGCACTGGGGAAATCCGTAGTAGGGGACTTCACCAAATTAGTGGGGGAAAATGATGTTAGAGGACTAAGGTGTGCCTGATTCAGGTCCTAGCCTTTTAAACTACTTGCTCTACTTCTGAGAGCTGGACATGAATAAGGATGACAGAAAAACTGATGTCTTTGAATTGTGGTGTTGGGGAAGAGTGCTGAGCGTCCCATAGACGACCAAAAGAACAAACACATAGGATTTAGAGAAGTTCAGCTGGAGCGCTCCTTGGAGAAAAAGATGACAAAGCTTCATATCACATATTTTAGACATGTTGCTAAGAATGACAATTTCTTGGAAAGGGACATCATGCTTGGAAAAGCTCAGCAAAAGAGAGCAAGACTCTTAACCAGATGAACTGACACGGTAACTGCAGCAATAGGCCCAAGTATGTGAGATTTTAAGGATGGTACAGGATAGGACTGGGTTCAGATCTGTTGTTTATAGGGTCACTACGAGTTGTACTCAACTTGACAGCACCTAACAACAACAACAATCAAATTTAATGTTTTTGTTATTGCTGTTATGTGCCATCGAGTCATTTGCGACTTATAGTGGCCCTATGTAAAACAACCCTTAACCCTCCTCTATCTTGTGCCAATAGCATGGCCTCTGACACACTCATCCAAATTACCCCAGTCACTGAATCAATCCACCTCATAGAGGGTCTTCCCCTCC
>NW_006399835.1:6862084-6865656 GCF_000299155.1 Elephantulus edwardii | reverse complement strand
CCAGTCCATCTTATCTCTCCAATGCCTAGTGTGTCAATATTTATGTGTTCCATTTCTTTCTTAACAATTTCTAATTTTCCTACATTCATGGTCCTCACATTCCATGTTCTAATCACTAGAGCCTGCTTACAACTTTTCCTCTTCCTTTGTATTTCCATTATATTTAATATTTTCATTTATAATTCTATAATTGGCCATTCATCCAAAGATTCCCAGTGCTTTTTACTGGAATACGGTTTTAGAAAAAAGAAATGAGAAATAGGTAAATGTATTTAATACTACCAGAGTATTCTCACTTTAGGTCCTCTCATAAGTACTGTTGATGGCATAGAACATAGTTTATTGTGCTAATAGCTAAAAGGTCTGTAGTTCAAATCCACTAGTCACTTCAGTGGAGAAAGATGAGCTTTTCCCTTACATAGAGTATCCAGTTTAACCTAAATACAAGTTTGTATTGATTTCTTAAATTCTATTTCATTACTATGTGGAAAATTCCAATATATTCCCTTTCCTTATTTGCAATCTCCTGTTATTTCAGTACAAATCCTTGTTACCACAATCTAACATTAGTTATGTAATTTATGAAATTGTTCTGTTCCAGTATGTATGCAAAGCTCGCCATATAAAAATGCATAATGCATACTCTCTTGGGAAATAATTTTATTAATTTAATTGCAGTGCTTATTTACAGTTTATTTTACCTTTTTTCTTGTAGGCTGAACTGATTTCAGAGTTACTTGGGTCAGCATATGTTTTCTATTCCGTTCAGTAAGTTTGTTTCACCCGTTAGTTAACACAAACTGTTTTATCACTTCATTACATTCTGGGATCCTCTACTCAAAAAATGTTGTTGTTTTATTTGCATACACTGATTTTTGTCCTTTGTAATTAAATACAGGTTTTGACATTTTTTTAGTCTCCTGTATTACAGTAATAAGCAGAATGGTTTAATTGATGCCAAATAAAAATTCTTATGCTTCACTTAATCATTCATCCACCCACCCTCCGTGCTTCGAATCCTTAGCAATTACTGATGTTTTGTTTCGTAATTAAAGTTTAGACCCATCTGGAATATTACATATTTGAGATTATATGGTATGAAGACTATTAAAACTCTATTTTTACATTGAAATATATATTTATGTTGCATAATTTCCTTTTCATAACTTGAAAAATTTTTTATCAATAACTAATATTAATTTTATGAATTATTACCGATTTGGTTTTTCTAGAAACCCTGACAGCACAGTGGTTAATGCTGTCAGGTTCTAAACATAAAGGTCACAAGTTTGAAACCACTAGCTATCCCATATAAGAAAGATATGGTAGTTTGGTTCCGTAAAGAATTATGCTTGTTGTTGTTGTCATGTGCCATCGAGTCGCTTGCGACTCATAGCGACCCTATGTACAACAGCCCTAAACTCCGCTCTGTCCTGTGCCAATCGCACCGTCTCTGACATTCCCATTCCAATTATCCCAGTCACTGAATCAATCCACCTCATAGAGGGCCTTCCTCTCTTGCGCTGTCCCTCCACCCTCCCAAGCATGATATCCTTCTCCAAGGACCGGTATCTTCTCACAACATGTCCAAAGTATGTTAGACGGAGCCTCAGAATCCTTGCCTCGAAGGAGCCACCCGTTTTGACCCTTTTCAGGATCTGTTTGTTTTCCTAGCAGTCCATGGTATTCTCAATACTCTTCTCCAGCACCACAGCTCAAAGGCATCAATTCTCCTTCTATCCTCCCTGGTCATTGTCCAACTCTCTGATGCATAACAAGTGATTGCAAAGACCATGGCCTGTATCAGATGCACCTTAGTCTCCAGAGAAACACCATTGCTCTATAACATTGGAAATTCTGTAGGGCAGTTCTGTGTTCTTCTATAAAGTCACTATAAGTAATAGTTGGTTAAAAAGCAGAGATTTGCAGTAAGAAAATTTATTTATCCAAACTTTCATTGAAAAATAAGCAAGCTCTGTTGGCCTAGTGGTAAGAAGTTGCACTGTAAACCCTAAATTGCAAGGTTTGAATCCACCAGCTGCTTTATGGGACAAGGATGAGTAAGCTCCTTCAGTATGATTTAAATTTCTGAATTTAATTTCACAGAAATCAGATAGATTACATCTGTGGAAAGAATCATTGGTGATGCTTAATATCTATTATGAAAACTAGGGCAGATGCAGATTGTAAAAGAGACCACCAACTATTCGTATGCAAGTTCTAATTAAAGCTAAAGAAGATTAAATCAAATTCAGAGAAACTAAAATTTAACCTTGAATCTATCCCACCTGACTTTCAAAACCGTCATAGGAACAGTTTTTGTTTTGTGTGTGTGTGTGAGGTCATTGCACTTGTATATTTAGTTTTGAGTTAACAGTTTTTCTCTGTAACTGACATTACATATTCAAATGAAATTGCCCAATAGACTCACATTGTTTCAGAAGCTACCAAGGAACTTTATGATTCCTGTGTTAGTACTTCAGCCTGTCGCACTTCTCTCTGCTTAACAGTTGCTTCTTCAGCATTCTCATCAATTCTTTAAAGTCTGGTACACATTTCTGCTTCTTGGTGGAAGTATCTATTCTCCCTCCCCCCTTAAAATATTTTATTAATTTTAATGAAAGTTTACAGGGACTTTGGATTTCCATTCATTCATTGTTAAACTTTTCTCCATGCCCAACCTGAGTTCGCTCTTTTCTTTGAAAAGTAAAAGAAAAATTCTTTCATTGTGAGGTCTTGAGCACTAATAAATGAAGACCAGATAAGCTGTGGAGGATGTAAAGAAATGTAATTCAGTAAGAATGTAAAAAGTGATTACAAAGACAGAAGAGGAAGAAAAGACCAGGATGGATGTCAGAAGAGACTCCTAATAATGCACTAAAGGAATATTGTACTAAAAATTCTGAGAAGCTAAAACAAGGGGAAAAATAAAATAAAGAAGTTAAGGATCTGAATAGAAGATTTAAAAGAGCAGCAATGGAAGACAGAGCAAAGTATGATAATGAAATATGCTAAAAAATGGAGTCAGAAAATTAAAAGGGCCAAACTTGCTCTGCATTTCTTAAGCTGAAGGAACTTAAAAACAAATTCAAGCCTTAAGTTGCAATACTTAAGGATGCTATGGGCAGAATATTGAATGATCCAGAAGCAATAAAAGAAAACGGAAGGAGAGCACAGAGTCATCGTACCAAAAATAATTGGCTGACACAGAATAATTTCATGAAAGAACATATGATCAAAAGGCAATGGAGATATGGAGGAAGTTCAAGCTGTTCTGAAGAAACTGGCAAAAAAACAAGGCCCCAGAAATTGACAGTGTATCAACTGACATATTTCAACAAACAGAAGTGTAGTAGAGCCTCTAATTGGGACTCCAAGCCGGGGCTATTTCTGGCTCTGGCGCAGCTCCAAGAAGGCATCCGCATTTGCTACCGGCAGCGGCGGAGCCAGGCCAGTCCTCAGCACACAGCACCGTCGCTCCTGGCAGCCCAGAGCGCGCACCGCAGGCCGGCGGCCGAGCTCGCGCATCCCAGCCATCTCTCCATCAGCTCCATTGAGAAAGGAAGATGAGC
>NW_006399835.1:6857125-6860099 GCF_000299155.1 Elephantulus edwardii | reverse complement strand
TATACTTGGACTAGGAGACAGTAGTCAGAATAGAGCAAGGAAATATTACATGGTTCAGAATCAGGAAAGTCTTGTGTCAGAGATATGTACTGTCTTGTCTCCAAAACTTTTCAATTTGTATGTGGAACAGATCATTTGGGATGTTGGACTTTATGAGGAGAAATGCAGTACCAGGATTGGAGAAAACCGAATCAACAATCTGCATTATACAGATGGCATATCTTGCTTGTTAAAACTGAGGAGGGCTGAAAGACTTTGCTGCAGAAGGTCTAGGACTATAGTCTTCAATATGGATTAAAGTTTAAAATCAAGAAGACAAAGATTCTCACCACTGAGCCAACTGGCAGCACCAAGATGGGTGGAGAAGAGATTGATGTTGTTAATTTCAGATTTCTCAACTCCACAATCAACACTCTTGGCACCAGCAGTCAGGAAATCAAAAGATAATTATACTGGGGAAGTCTGGTATCAGGGACCTCTTCAAAGTTCCAGAGAACAATTATTTCAGTCTAGAAACTAAGGTGTGCCTGACACGAGTTGGAAACTTAGGGAATGGAAGGGGGGTGGACAGAGTCAGTATTAGCAAGACTGAGAACTTTGTTGGACAACTGGGGATGGGAAGCCAATATTGGCAGGACTGAGAACGTGAGAACACTGACCAAAAAGCAATGAGGGTCAAAGCTGAGATGTCTGCATGCACATTTGGAGAGCTGTCTTGATTGACTGCATTCCGTTATTAATCTGGATTATAATCTTTTTATGTCCCCAATATGGTTCTGTGTAGTCTGTGAACTATCACATTGGATTTTGGACCCCAAAAGAAAGTAATAAGATTGGTGTTAAGGTGAATAGAAAGAGATCTGGGAGCACGGGGGACATGTCTGACTTCATAGGAATCGGTTTTGTGTTATTGATGCTGTTGACAGGAATCGTTCCCTTTTGTGAAATTAGTAAAGGTTAGGTATGGCCTTCCCTATGAAGCCCTTGTCCTTTTTATACATTCATTCAACACATATTAAAAATATTCAGTTATAGTAACAGTTAATTTTGGGAGCTCTGGTGGCCTAAATGGTAAGGAACTATGATGCCAATCAGAAGAAACATGGTTCAAATTCACCAGCTGCTCTTCAAGGGAAAAAGAGGAAAATCTCTTCATGTGTAAAATCTTGGTGAATATTATTAAAAATTTACTAGGACAGTATATTGACAATAAGATCCCTGAAATTCTACTATAGTAAGAAAAGATAATGGCATGGGGTTGTCACTGCTGAGGTTAGCTGGATCTTAACTGGATCCAGAGATGACCAGAAAGATCTTTACTCTTGTGTTATTGACTATTCTAAGACCGTTCGGCGTGTGGTTCAGAATAAACTATGGAAAATGTTAAAAATAGAAATCTCAGAATACTTAACTGTGCCATGCAAAATCTATCCATAGATTATGAAGCAATTATTTAAACAGAACAAGGGAATGTTGCATGATTTAAAATCAGGAAAGGTTTGCATCAGGATTGCTTCCATTTTCTATATCCATTGGATCTATATGTTGTTGTTATTGTTGTTATGTGTCATTGAGTCACCTGAGACTCATAGTGACCCTATGTACAACAGCTCTGAAAACTACCTTGCCTTGAACTAGTCTCACTGACTCCGACACACCTACCTCAATTACCTTAGTTACTGAATCAATCCATTGTAATCTGAGATCTTCCCCTCCTGCACTTTAAATTCGTCCTTCCAAGTATGACGTCCTTCTCCAATGATTGGTCCCATCTGGCCACATGCCCTAAGTATGTGAGACGAAGCTTCAGAATCCTAGCTTCCAACGAGAAACTTGGTTTTAACCTGTCCAGGGCAGACTTATTAGTTTTCCTTGTGGTTTGTGGTTCATGCTTCGCTTAAGACTCTTCTCCAGCACCACAACCCAAAGACATCAGTTCTTCTTCTGTCATCCTTAGTCATTGTCCAGCTCTCTGGTGCATAGCAATCTCTATTCTGACAATGTTGCTTTTCAGTACTCTGGAAAGGTCCCTGACAGCAGATTTACCTAATACAATTAGGGTTTTTTTTTTTATTTCCTGACTGCTGGAATCAAGAGTGTTGATTGTGAAGCCAATCAAGCTGTAACTGTGAACAATCTCTCTCTCTTCTCCATCTAGCTTGTTTAAAAATATTCTCTTTGCATTTTCTGCAGATTGAATCTGATGTCTCTAAGTTGTCATTTTTATTTCTTTAAATATTTTTTAAAAATATTGTATTATGCTCTGTGAGGGTGTTGTGAATCTCTGTTCAAGCTGGATCTTAGGATGGCCTCTCATATCTTGAGGAGGGAAAACATGTCTGAATTATGAGGGAGGGAGCATCAAAATTCTAGCCTCCGAAGAAAGGGCAGCTTGGTCTATTAGTTCTGTTGGCAGGCCATCAGAGTATGTTCAAGAGAACGTTGAAAACTCTTCTCCAGCACAACTCAAAGACATTGATTTTGCTTCTGTCATCTTTGATCATTGTCCAGTTCTCTAATGCACAGCAAATAATGCTAAGATCATGATCTGTATCAGGTACACCTTACTCTGTAGACTGACATTATTCCCCTTCAGCACTTTGGAAAGGTCCCTGACAGCAGATTTTCCAAATGCAGTTTTTAAAAATTTATTTATTTTTTATTTCTTGACTGCTGGTCCCAAGAGTGTTGAGTGTGGAACTTAGGATGCAGAAATTATTAACAACCTCAATCTGTTCTCCATCTATCATGGTGCTGTCATTTGACCCTATGGTGATAGTCTTAATTTTCTTGATATTGAGCTTCAATCCATATTGCAGGCTACAGTCCTTGACCTCTGCAGCAAATGTTTCAGGCCCTCCTCAGTTTCAGAAAGCAAGCTTGTGCCATCTGCCTAATACAGGTTGTTTATGAGTCTTCCTCCAATTTTTATGCCACATTCCTTTTCATAACCTACAGCCTCTTGAATGATCTG
>NW_006399835.1:6845959-6856055 GCF_000299155.1 Elephantulus edwardii | reverse complement strand
ACACCCATCCTGATTACCCCAGTCACTGAATCAATCCACCTCATAGAGGGTCTTCCCCTCCTGCGCTGTCCCTCCACCCTCCCAAGCATGATGTTGACCGTGGAGCTTAGCAAAGATTAATTTATTCTATGGGTGGTTATACTTCCTTAAACATCATGTGCAAAAACTATACTTGGACCAGGAAGTAGTCCTCAGAACAGAGCAAGGAAACAATGCATGGCTCAAAATCAGGAAAGTGATTGGAAAGCAACAGGGATGTGTCCTGTCTCCGTATCATTTCAATCCACATGCCAAACAAATCAATCAGTATGCTGAACTTTATGAAGAGGAATGTAGAGGATTATAGGAAGATTAATCAACAACCTACATTACACAGATGACACAACCTTGCTTGCTGAAACTGAGGAGGACCTAAAGTGCTTGCTGCAGAAGGTCAAGGATTGTAATCTTCAATATGAATTGAAGTTCAACATCAAGAAGACAAAGATTCTCATTTCTGAATCAATTGGCAGCACAAAGATAGGTGGAGAAGAGATTGAGGCTGTTAACATTTATAGTTTGCTCGTCTTTACAATTTATACTTTTGGCACCAGCAGTCGGGAAATCAAAAGACAAATTGGACTGGGAAATTCTGCTGTGAGAGACCTCTCCAGAGTGCTGAGAGGCAATGATGTCAGTCTAGAGACTAAGGTGCACCTGATCAAGGCCATGATCTCCATAATTCCTTGCTGTGCATCAGAGAGCTGGCAATGACTAAGGATGACAGAAGAAGAATCAAAGCCTTTAAGTTGTGGTGCTGAAGAAAAATATTGAACATACCATGACTCACCAAGAAAAAAAAATCTGTCTTGGAGAGGATGAAACTAAGTTTCTCCTTGGAGACTAGGATATTGAAGCTCTGTCTCACATACTTTGGGCACATGACCAGGAGGGACTAGTCCTTAGAGAAGGAACTCATGCTCAGAAGTATGGAGGGACAGCACGGGAGAGGAAGAACTTGGATGAGATCGACTGATGTGGTAACTGGGGCAATGGGACTAAGAGTGTGTCAGAGTCCAGTGAGACTGGCTCAGGACAGGGCAGGCTCCTTGACTTGTCAAGTCACAGGAGACTTGACAACACATAACAACAGCAACAGTAATTAGGTATCATCATAGCTCTGAATCATAGTAACCTTATCTACAAGAGAACTAAACATTCCAGTATTCTGCTCCAATCTCATACTAACTTATGCTGTGCTTTTTAATTACTTATTTGGTAATTCCAAAATCTATATCATGTCTAATCACAGTACTGTTATTTGTTTGTTGTTAGTTAGGTGCCACTGAATTGAGTATCTCATAATGACCCTATGAACAACAGGTCTGAACCTTGTCCTATTCTATCTCACTTCTGACATATGTTGCTGATTGAGGGGTTCCCTCTCTTTTGCTGTTCCTCCAACTTTTCAAGCATAATAGACCCTTCTAGAAACATGTCCCAAAATATGTGAGATAAAGCTTTATCATCTTTGCATTTAAGGAACACTCTGGCTACACCTTTGCCAAGACATATCTCTTTTATTATTTTGGCAGTCTATGGGGTATTCAGTACTTTTCTCCAACAGCACAACTCAAAGGCATCAATTCTTCTTCTGTCTTCTTATTTATTTTCCAGCTCTCAGCTGCATTGCAAGTGAAAGAAAAAAGCATGGCCTGACTCAGGCTCTCCTTAATCCTCAAGCTAACATCACTGCTCCATAATAATTTTGAGAGGTCTCTGACTGTAGACTTTCCCAGTGCAATGCTTCTAATGATCTTTTGATCCTTGGTACCAAGTGTATTGATTGTAGACCCAAGAAACACAAAGTTGTTGATAGTCTCAATATTTCCCCATCATGTTGCTTATTAGTCTAGTGATGAGAATCTTTGTGATGTTGTTTGTTTAGTCTGTTCGGATTGTGTTGTCTTTCTTTTGTCTTTGACATGGTTATTGAGCTGTTAGTTGTTGAGGTGATTATTTAGGACAATTATCTGAATTGAAAGTAATGATCTAAATTTCATTCCTTTACTACAATAATGTTGTATGCACAAAGCAAAAATATTTGTCCACTTCCGAGTGTAACAGCATTGAGTTCTGGTCAAGCACTATGCATTATAGGCAGGAGAAAGAATTTTTCTACTGAGTACTCTTATAAAAACCCTTTTGCCCTTTCATGGATGCATGATTCAAGTCAGAAAGAGGGATACATGTTGTTTCTTGGTGCCACCAAATCAAAAATGTCTCATAGAGATCCTATAAGCAGGTGACCTGAACCCTGTCTTATCTAGTGCCATTCTCATCATCTCTTACACACATAAGCCAATTGTGGCAGTCTCTGTGTCAATCAATCTAAAGTCTACGAAAAATAAGGTGGAGGTGAAAACCTTTGGAAAGAGATTATTTGGAAATTCTCTCAGCCAACATTCCAAATAAAGGATGGTGAAGGTTGAGTCTATGACGTCAACTCCTTCCAGAGAGAATACTCTACATCAAGCTATTTCCTCCTAAAAGACAGAGAAAATTTTATACTTGTCTTTTGTCAGGCTTGAAAGGTCACACAGTATTTTGTCTAGTAGCTTGAATCTTTAATGCCTTCTAATTTTCTTTTAAAAGCTGACATTTTTTTTCTCTTGGAGCTAAAGTAACCCTTTTTGTCCCTTCTAATATTTGCACAGGCTGACATACAATAATCCATACATGTTGTATTTCACTCATGCACATTGCATTTTGTACATTCTTTCACTTACATTGTATTTTATAATTCTTTACTATTTATCTATGTATTTTATTTCCCTGCCTTCTCAAGTCCCTATCTTTGAATCTTTCCTGTTCTTTCACCCTCCATTCGCCCATTAAGCCCTGCTATCCTGCTGATCACACTCCTTCCCCTTTCCCACTTCTTTCCTCCATTTCCTTTCCCCTTTTGAACATTTATACACATATTACTCAGTTATCTTTTTATATTCACAATAATGTCCTTGTGAAACTGAGTTATTTCACTCAGTATATGCTTTCTAGATTGTCCTATGTTGTATAATATTTTACAGAATTGTTTTTCCTTGGTGCTGCATAGTATTCCATTGCATGAATGTACCATAATTTGTCAATCCATTGATCTGTTGGTGGACGTTTGCACTGTTTCTGTTTGCTTACTATTGTGAATAATGCTGTTATGAGCACTGGTGTGTGTATATATCTCTATTAATAGTGTCTCACTTCTATTAAATAAGTCTTTAATGTTGCTAGGAATGTGTTGTGTTTAATGTTTTCTTTAGAGGTAGATGTCAAAGCTTCCAAATTCTTCTCATGGTCTTGTTTTTCTCTTCTGTCACTGAGCTCTTCTAAGCAATTCTCTAATGACTAATGGTTAAGAAGCTGTACTGTCTACCCAAAGGCAGGAAGTTTGAATGCACCAGCTGCTAAATGAGAGAAAGATGATAAATTTCTTCCCATGACATTAAAGCTTTTGAAAACCCACTGGAGGGATAGATATAAGTCAGTCCCGATTCAAAAGCATTTAACAACAATATCTTTGCTGTGTAACTCTTTTAGATGTAATTCACTGCTATTACCAGAGCCCTGGGATATTCTGGTAGCTTAGTTGTAGAGGTTGTGCTGCCAATGTAAAGGCAAATAAATGGGCAGTTTCCTTCTATGCTGTTTACTGCATTTTGAACACTCACTGTGGAGTCAGCTATGAGGTAGTTCTGACTCAAAGGCACATAACAACAATAATAAGGTGTGACAGCAGGTGGGAGAGAGGTCAAATTATATAACAATATAATTATACCTTAGTGTTTTATTGGACTTGTATTTTTAGTTTGTGACTTTCACAAGTATGTTATTTTACTTTTTTTCTCTGAAGTAAAATTCCAGAAAGGGTTAAACTAGAGGGAATGGCCTTTCCTGGGTGTGATAAACATCTAGTAAGGTGTTTATCCATAGACAGTAGATGCTTATTGTAGACAATGATCTTGTTATATTTCTCAATGACTACCCTACCCCTGAGAATGCTAAAGCTACAGGGACATCTTTCTCAGACATTTACTGTGAGGACTTGCTTGAGCTTCTGGGAGTAACAGTAAGGAGTACTCTAAGAGTTGGAGTTTCTCATTCTTCTACCAGTTTACAGCCTTAGGAATTCATCAAAACTATAATTTAAAATTATTTAAACATATTTAACATATTCATTATAAGGGAAATCTGGTGGCTTAGTAATAAGGCCTTCTGAAGTGCCAACCCAAAGGTTCTTGGTTCAAATCCACCATCTTCTCTGCAGAAGAAAGATGGACAAGCACATCTCACGCAATATACTGTCTCTGAAAATTCACTGGAGGGTGAGATATTAATCAGTCCTGACTGGATGGTTCACGACAACAACAGTTTATAAGAAGCTCTGGTAGCATAATCCATAGTGTGTTATGTTGCTAAGCAAAAGTTTTAATCCACCAGCAGTTCCATTGGAGAAAAATAGGCAGTTTTCTCCTGTTTTCTTCAAAACTGAAAAAGCCTTTAAAGTAAAAATTAAATAGATAGTAGTTCATGAGTTAACAGTTTATAGAAACTGTTGAGTGACACAAACCACCCAGGAGTTTGGCAGTTCAAAACTACCTAGTGGTTCTTGAGCAGAAAAACATGACAAACTGCATCTGATAAATCACAGCCTTGAAAACCTTATGGAGCACCGCTCTTCTTTGCAATACATGGGGTTGTGAATCAGAATCTTCTCTGCTGCAAGTAGTGTTGATAAATATACATAAACTTATCAGCCTAAACCCAACTCATTGCCACTGAGTATAACATACTCATAGCTGACCCTCTTATGCAATTTACAGTTTCTTAAAACCTGCTGAAGGATCAGCTATGAGTAGGTTCCAACTCAATGGCAATGAGTTGTCTTTCAGTTGCTAGCCATTTGTCTTTGAGTTGCTAATGAAGCTCCTTACCCCACTAGGTCACCAGAGCTTATTTCACATGTTTGCTGCAGAAGGTCAAAGGCTATAGTCTTCAATGCAGATTGAAGCTCAACATCAACATTTCAACAAAACAACAAAGATTCTCACCAATGAGCCAATTGGCTGCTTCAATGATAGATGGAGAAGAGATTGAGATTGTTGATGACTTCAGCTTGCTTGGTTCCACTGTCATCAGTTTTGGAACCAGCAGTCAGGAAATCAAAAGACGAATTGCATTGAGGAAGTCTTCTGTCAGGGACCTTTCTAGAGTACTGAAGAACTATGATGTCAGTCTGGAGACTAAGGTGTGCCTGATTCAGGCCATGGTCTTTGCAATTACTTGCTATGCCTCAGAGAACTGGACAATAATTAAGGATGATGGGTTGTGGTGCTGGAGGAGAGTCTTGAAAATACTGTAGACTGACAGGAGAACAAATAAATCTGTCCTGGAGAGAGTGAAACCAGGCTATTCCCTGGAGGCAAGTATTTTGAAGCTCCATCTCATATACTTTGGGCATGTGGCCAGGAGGGACTAGTGCTTGGAGAGGGACTTCATGATTGGATAGGTGGATGGACAGCACAGGGGAGAAAGACCAAGGGTGTGATGGACTGAGTCAGTGACTAGAAAAATAGGATTAATTTTGTCAGAGATGATGAGATTTGCTCAGGATAGAGCATGTTTCAGAGCTAATGTGCATAGAGTTGCTATGAATTGCATTTGACTCCATGGCACATAACAATAACAGAAACAATAGATGCACATATTATCAAGTTATGGCTCTACTGGTTCTGTCAAATCTGTAACTCTTACACTGACCTATTTCTCTATATTTTGAGGAATGAAATTTTTTATGAATCCAAGAAAGTAATATTTTTCAGTTTCTTAAACTTTTTGTATGTTATCAATGATGAAACTAAGAATCATTAATATTTTTTTCATGCCGTTTCACTATCTTGAAATGTTACCATGGTTACATATTAGTAAAAAAGTAAAAGTCACATTTGGAATTATCAATTTACTAGAAGAGAAGAAAACTGAATCCCTGAATGACACCATATAATGAACCACCCTACCATTTTAGAAACTTTACACAAAAGAAGAATTAACTTCATTATTGCTTAGACCATAACACTTGAGTGTTGGGGTTTCCCCCACCCCCCACCATTTTCTTCATATAAGAACTTAAATAACCACTTAACTAATAAATTGTAATTTAACCTATAATATTATTTTGTGTCAGTGATCATAGTTCTCTATCCTGGTATGCACCTGAGTATTATTTGGATTTGCAGATAACATTTACTTTTCATAAAACCTGTAACTTCTTCATTCATTACTGTTGCCAAGAGGAGCCAGTCCTTGGACAGGGGAATCATGTTTGGGAGGGTGGAGGGACAGCACAAAAGAGGAAGACCCTCAATGGAATGAATTGACTCAGTGACCTTGGTAATGGAGGTAAGCGTGTCAGAGACAATAAGGTTGGCTCAAGAAAGAGCAGGGTTCAAAACTGTTATACACAGGATCACTATGAGCTTCAGGCAACTTAATAGCTCATAAAGCATCAACAACAACTATCTTCTTCATTTCACTGTAAATTAAGAATTATTTTTTCCTCAAACATGGTTTCTAAAATTCTAATTTTAAATACTCAAATGCTTAAATAATGTAATTATATCATAGCATCAGGAGCTCTGGTGGAATAGTCCACAGGGAATGGTGTTATAAACCCAAGTAGTGCTTCTCCAGCAATTGTAATCCACCAATGATTTAGTGGAAGAAAAATGGACAATCTTTCCCCATCTGATTTATAGCCTTTGAAACTCAAGGTAGGTTCATCTATGAGTTGATTCTGACTCAACGACAATGAGTGAGTAGTATCAAAGCATAGATAGTATATCTCTTTCATTCTAAAATAGACCTTCCTCCAATTTATAAAATACCCTCATAACAAATACAAGATCAATAAGATATTCCTTTGGAGTGTATTTTCCATGGGTTAGATTTTTCCGTGTTTCCCACAAAATCTTAATTTGAAGATGTTAAGATATATTTATTACTCCCAGTAAAACAGAAATTAAAAAAAAGCCAAAAATAAAAGAGAACATAAAAGAAACCAACCAAATATATATTTTCTGTAATAAAATATCTTTGGACAATTGTTGCACTATTATTTTCCTAAAGATTTACTGTTTTTGTTCTCAGATTTCTGCCTTAAAGATATTTTGCTAATCACAGTATCTTCCAATTGCACTTGGCCACAGATTTCATTTTTGTTAGAGTATTTTATTAATATTTGAATGGATTAAAGAACATTTGAGGAAAGCTTATTATTGTGCCCTGTTGGAAAGACAAATTTAGAAAGACAAGAAAAATACTAAATTATTTAAGTTACCTCTGATTCAAATCTCTCTCTCAATAGTTCTGTTTCTCTGGTTATTCTGACATGGTGCCATTTAAATAATAAAACGGAAGTTACATTTTTTGACTGAAATCACAGTTCGACACGTTCACACAAAAGGGAAATGGCTAAGTGTGGCCCCTCTCCAAGTCCTAGTTTTTCAGTGGAACCCATCCATGCATGGATTCTTTCAAAAGTCCTTAAAGGAGCTTTCCTAGTAGAGGTGGTTTACCCAGTGAACAACATCATAATGGACTTCTTTGTGCTTGCTTACTAATCTGTAGTCAATAATTTGATTAATTTCCTTCACAAGAAAAATATACTGGAACCCTAGTCAAATTACTAACTACACATTAGTGCATAAACATTGATAGGGCCCATGCTTACTTTTCTTTCTGGGTGCTCCATCCCTGTCAGAGATTACAGATTTAAAAAAAGGTTTGATTCTGTGAAGTTGCATGAGAAAACGAGGCACCAATCATATCTAGAGGCAGAAAAAACAGAAAAAAATAGTGAAATTATTCACTTCTTGTTTTGGTTAGGTGCTGTCGAGTTGAGATAACTCCTAGTGACTCTATGAATAAAGCTCTGGATTGTGTCTTATTGGCGTGTTAATCCATCTTATTAGAGGTCTTCCTCCCTTTAGCTGGCCCCTTTCTCTTTCCATGATTGATATCTTTTTCCAAGGAAAAGCATCTTCTAGCAACATGTCTAAGGTAGGAGAAGTGAAGCTATGTTATTCTTGCCTGTAAGGAAGGATTTAAGTTCTCCTTCTGCCATCCTTATTCGTTGTCTGGCCATCAGATGCATAGCAGGTGATGGAAACTACCATGGTGCACCTTAGTCTTCAAACAGACTTCATTGCCCTTGAGTATTTTGGAATGCTCCCTAATCAACCCCAAAGTGATATGACTCTTGATCTCCTGAATTCTTCAACTAAGGGTGTTAATTTTGGATCAAAGAAATATGAAATCAATAGTAGTTTCCATCATTTCTCTTATCTATCACGATGTTGCTTATTGGCCCAGTGGTAAGGATCTTTGTTTTCTTTTTTTTATTAATTTTCATACAATACAGGCCATGATTTTTGCAATCACTTGTTATGCATCAGAGAGTTGGACAATGTCTAGGGAGGATAAAAGGAGAATTGACGCCTTTGAGCTGTGGCGCTGGAGAAGAGTACTGAATGTACCATGGACTGCCAAGAAAACAGACTCATCCTAGAGAGGGTTAAACCAGGCTGCTCCTTGGAGGCAAGGATCCTGGGGCTTCGCCTGACATACTTTGGACATGTTGTAAGGAGAGACAGGTCTTTAGAGAAGGACATCATGCTGGGCAGACTGGAGGGACAGCGCAGGAGGGGAAGACCCTCTATGAGGTGAATTGATTCAGTGACTGGGGTAATCGGGATGGGTGTGTCAGAGGCAATGAAATTAGCACAGGGTAGAGCAGGGTTTAGGGCTAACGACTCGACGGCACATAACAACAACAACAACCTTTAGATTATGTTTCATTTATGTACGTTGTTTTATATAATCTTTCATTTACATTGTGTTTCATAAAATCATTCATATATATTCTATCTTACATTATTTTTATACTAGTTTATTTACAAAACTTGAACACATTGTTTTTCATACCAGATTCTATTTCTCTCATTTGCCCACCCATCAAATTGTATGACCCCGTGATTATCCCCTCTTGCCCATCCTCAACCCTCTGCCTCTACCCTTCCCCTCCCCTTAGATCCTCATACTCATTCTATAATAATGTGTTATACAGTATTTGTAGGGCTGAGTTTGTTCACTCAACATAATGCTTTCCAGTGTCTCTCAAGTTAGGTAATAATTTAAAATGTCATAGTATTGCATTGTGTGAATGTATCATAATTTCTCAATCCATTTATTATGGTTGGATATCTGGGCTGTTTCCATGTTCTTGTGATGGTAAAGAATGCTGCTGCTATGAACATTGGTGTACAAGTCTCTGTGCTTCAGTTCTCATTTTCTCTGGATATATTCCAAGCAATATAATAGCTAGGTAATACGGAATTTTTATGTTCAGCTTTTTGAAGAAGCACCAAACTGCCTTCCATAGTTGTTGTTGTGTTGTTGTTGATTGCAGTCAAGTCTAGCATGACCCATAGAGACCCTATGAACAAAAGACTTGAACCTGTTCTATAATTATTGTATTCTCTAAGTTCATAGAGTTTCCAGAGGTATGTTGTTTAGGAAGTGGATGCCACTCCTGCTTGTACCAATGCACGATCCCATCAACAATGTACAAGAGTTCTCAGATTAGTAAATAAGAACAATTAAATCGATAGTTAACTTGCTTATTAGTAACCCAGTACTGCTGTCTACTGAAGAGTTTTCTCATTTGACAAAATGTCACTTCCGTGCTCTGGTTGCTGGTGTTCCTTCATTCCATTTACATCCTTGTCAGAAGATAAACTAAGAAAAACGGGCTCAAGTGACTTCCTTGCTGTTTGACGTGGAGAAAACACACTGGAATGGGCTTTAATCTAGTTCCTAAAGTCAAATACTCCATATAGTTTTCCAAAGAAATGGAATGCATAAATATTGATATATTAGGCATTGGAGAGATGAGATGGACTGGCATGGGACATTTTGAGTCAGATGACCATATGATATATTACTCTGGAGATGAAAAGACAAGGAAAAATGGGGTTGCCTTCATAGTAAAAAAAGTTATTTCTAG
>NW_006399835.1:6841945-6843459 GCF_000299155.1 Elephantulus edwardii | reverse complement strand
GGCTCATAACAACAAGAACAACAACAATCTTTAGGAAACTATCCTGATTTAGGAAATCATTTCATTTCAGGATGGCTAGATAGTTTGATTCATTAACTTCTGAGTTAGCAGCTCAACACTTAGGCCACTGAGCTGCCAAGGTTTAGAGAACGTTCATAACCCTCCGATTTTAAATGAGATCCATATAATTTCAGTCTGTTCATAGCTAACAGAGGAGAAAATAGAAAATTTACCAGCAAAAAGAAACTAACTCTTCAAGTTTTATTCCTTATTCTACCATTTTAAATTCTGTACCTCAAATTATGTAGGTATGTATGATCTCCACAGTTCTTTCATACTTATTTGAACTTAGTGGTGACGTGGGGGCTACTGAGACTTTAGAAAAATATCCTCTAAAGTAAAAAGAAGAAAAAAAATATTTTAATCTAGAAGGTGAAAGTGCTCTGAATTTAGAGTATTGGGCACTTAATATCTTTAATATCCTTAACTTTAACTCAGGAATAAACAAAATATAATAATCTAGTCATAATCAAGTACTTTGCTGACAGCTAGTGATTTCCTTCTTAATACTGTTTTTGATATATAACAGAAGATAACTATTTGAAACGAATATCTCTGAGATATGATTTCCCTCAGAACATCCAGAATTTTCCTGTCCTTTTTTCACAGTACTTAGCTTTATCTTACTAAAATTTAAGAATTTTGAGGTGATTTTTTTGAGACTGAAAACATTTGGCTTAAAGACGTATTTGTATGATTGTTTGAAATTTCAAAAGCTATTCCAATAGTAATTATCACCTGGCAGATCAATATATTGAAACCATCTTATTCAGAGCATAAGATGCAAAATCAACCTCAAGTGGGTGTGAAAATACTTAATAATTTATGAACTGCAAAGTAATCAGTAGTGGTCTGAATAGGAGACTGATCTGAAGACTCACACCTCAATCTGGAATTTCACCTTCTCTACTCATTTGAGTGAAATTGCATATACAGTCATCAAATCCATTTTCTCTTATATCAACTGACCAAAGTTTACTGGAAAAGGGAGAGGAAACTGTCCAGGTGTTAGCATAGGACGTATTTTAACTAAAAACTATTTTGAAAATGTTAAAATCACAACAGAAATTAAAACATAAGAAGTAAGAATTTAACATTTTTAAAATGATGAACTTTTATAAGTAAAACACCTATTGTTGTTCTTGTCGATTGCCTTTGAGTCGAGCACGACTCAAAGCACAATCCTATGAACAAAAGGCCTAAAGCACCTGTATAATTATCAGCATTTATCAAAGTTCATAGAGTTTATGGAGGCGTTTGTTTAGGAAGTGGATGCCACTCTTGCTTCCAACACCTATTATTGTTGTTGTTATGTGCCGTCGAGTAGTTTGCGACTCATAGTGACCCTATTTACAACAGACCTAAACCATGCTCTATCCTGTGCCAAACATAATGCCTCTGACACACCCATCCAGATTACCCCAGTCACTGAATCAATCCACCTCATAGAGGGT
>NW_006399835.1:6835909-6840785 GCF_000299155.1 Elephantulus edwardii | reverse complement strand
GTGGTTGTTCTCCAGATTTTTTGGCACAACTTGGTGAGCACATCCAGGGCAGCATCGGTTAGCTGAAATATGTCAATTGGTATACCATCTATTACTGGGACCTTGCTTTTTTGCTATTTCCTTCAAAGAACCTTGAACTTCTTTCTTCATAATCATAGGCTCTTGCTCATATGTTGTTTCATTATATTCTTCTGTGTCTGCCGATTCCTTTCAATACAGTGATTCAGTATATTCTATCTTCTTTTAATACTTCCCGGATCATTTAATATTCTTCCTAAAACATCCTTGATTATAGCAACTTCAGGTTTGAACTTGTTCTTCAGTTGCTTGAGCTTAAGAAATGGTGAACGTGTTCTTCCCTTTTGATTTTCCAATTCCAGCTCCTTGCACATTTTTCTTTGTCATCCCGTGCTGCCTTTTGAAATCTTCTGTTCAGCTCTTCCTTGAATTCTTCCTCTGCTCTCCAGTGCAATCTTCAGAGTTTCTTCTGACATCCATTTTGGTCTTTTTTTCCCCTCTCCTTTGTCTTTGTAATGACCGTCTGCACTCTTCCTGGATGCTACATTTGACATCTTCCCCACTACTCATTAGGTCTTCACTCATTAGTGTTCAAGGCCTCAAACCTGTTCCTGAGATGATTCTGAAATTCAGGTGGGATGAACTGAAAGTCATAATTTGATTCCTGTGGATTCGGTTTAGTTTTCCTCAGCTTTAGTTTGAACTTGCATATGAGTAGTTGGCGGTCTGTTCCACAATCAGCCCCTGACCTGATTTTCACAGCTGATGTTGAGCTTCTCTAGCATTTTTTTCTGCAGATGTAATTGATCTGATTCCTATGCATACCACCAGGTGAATTTCATGTGTATAATATGCGTTTATGTTTCTTATAAAAACATATTTGCAATGAATAAGTCATTCATTGTGCAAAATTCAATCATTCCATCTCCAGCTTCATTTCTGTCACCATGTTCATGTTTTCCAACTACTGATTCTTCTTCTCTGTTCCCAACTTTTGCATTCCAGTCACCCATTATCATCAATGCAAACTGATTGCATCATCAATCCGTCTCTGACTGTAAAAGTTGATAGAAATCATCTATTTCTTCTTCTTTGGCTTTGGTTGTTCGTGCATATATCTGAATGATAGTAGTATTCACTGGACTTCCTTGTACGTGTATGGATATTATCCTGTCACTCACAATGTTGTACTTCAAGACACATCTAGAAGTTACGTTTTTAACTATGAAAGCAACCCCATTTTTTCTCACCTTTTCATTTCCGGAGTAATATATCATATGATCATCTGACTCAAAATGTCTCATGCCGGTCCATCTCATCTCTCCAATGTCTAGTATGGCAATATTTATATGGTCCATTTCTTTCTTAACTATCTAATTTTCCTACAATCATGGTTCTCACATTCCATGTTCCAATCATTATTGTCTGCTTACAACTGTTCCTCTTCCTTGGTATTTCCATCCTTGAAAGTTCTACCTCAGTTAGTTGAAATAAAAACATAAACTATCACAGATGGTGTAAAGTACACCCTCACTTCATGTATATAACAAGATTATTTTGTAATAAGTTCCTCAATTGCCTTTGAAATTACTTCGTGCTTGTGAATAATGTTCTATATTTAGAGAAAATTCCTTTAAATATATTGTCTATATCATAGAGAGAACATGAAGTGATCATTGAGGATCAATTTAGTGAATGTTATTTCTCTTAAGTTCCATTTGTCCATTTAAACTGCTGCATTTTAATATGTCCTTTTGTTATTCCTCTGTCTCTTCTTATCTCCCATCCAGTGATTTCCCTTCAAATCTAAAAATCCATTAACTGCCTCACATGCCAGAGAGTAGGAGTAGTCTGGAAAAAAATATCACTTTGCCCTACCTCTGACCTTCATGTCAAATGTCAAGAAAACCTTACAACTTTTATCTTTTCTTAGTATATAGATTTTGCACATGTTTTCAGAAATATATTGGATTGACATTTTCAAACTAAAGATTTGAATTTAACCTGTACATTCTGTTACAGAGGTAACTTTTTTTACAGTAGCAATTTAAGACCATTTAAAACAAGTTTCTGCCACATTAAAGCTATAGGAAGTCTGTAAATCAAGGAATTATAACTCAGACATAATAGTTTGCTTAAAAAGAAAATAATCAACACAAAGAAATCTCAAAAATCTAGTAAGAAAATCAAATGGGAATTAATGTATTCACAGATTTTTAAATACGGGAAATAAAATTTAGTTTTTATTGCGTGCTTGGAAGCACATGGTCATATAACATTAGATTATACAAAGATTTTCTTTAAAAATGCAATCTAATCTTCTTTTTAAAAGTAGTTAGGAACAGTAAATTAAAATAGTAATAGTAGTAATTAGTCTATAATTAGTACATAACAGTCACTCCAGCAGTTTACGTGTAAATTGTTACCATTGCCCTTCTTTCCCTGATATTAAAGCAGAAGAGCAAACAAGCTAAGTGACTTGTCCATGAACAAAAAGACCACTACGTTTGGTTACAAAGTGTGCTTTTCTAAACCAGCCCTACTCATTTTGTGAGGAAAGGTGGACCAACAGATTTCAGGAGCAGGAGTTTTAAATAAATAATTTTTTAAAAAGAGCTTTTCTTTGTTCTTGAAATCTTGGATAATGCATAATAAGAGAAGGTTTTCAAAACTTAAATGATACAGTGAGTACCTGATAATATAATGATACATTGATAATCAATAAATTCTCATTTGAATAGTGATTTCTGGAATTATTATTTTTACTGAAGTAAATTAATACTATTATCAAGGGGAAAAGATCGTGAACTATTTAATGTCCTGACATCTTTTCCTTAATTTTGAAAAGAATTCATTCCAGTGAGTTGGTTCCAACTGGATGAGGTAGTCCAAATTGAGCGTTATATGAATATGTTCACCCAAGACCTCAAAAATTCTCTGTGATTGGAATTCATTTTATGGGTAGAATTTTGTACCAATTTATCTTGACAGCTTTGAAATACAGGGAAATATATTATTTAAAGTAATCAAATTTTGAGCATCTTTTCCTCTATCTAATCTTTGCAGCAAAAACAATATACACTTAAAAAGTGTATCAGATAGTATGATAAAGAACTATGAAACCTCATTTGCTTTTTCTGAATATTTGTAACACTCTGAAGTTTTGTTGTATTTTTATATAAATATTCTATTTTTTACTAAAATTACTTGGTGATTATCAAGGTGATAAACTGTCTACTATAACAAATGAATAATCTATAAAAGAAAAAAAATTACAAAATTCTTGAAGTGTCCTAGATTTTATATTAACTGACATACTTAAATTAAAAGGAAAAAATTTCATTTTCCAAAGTTTCTAAAATTACTTAATTATTTCTCAGAGGAAAGCAGAGATGAATCTGGGTGGGGAGCAATTTCAGTAGGGTTTAGTTATCTCTTTCCATGAATCTGGGTTGCATCAAGATCCCACAGGTACAAGGTTTAAGCACTCAGATTCAAAATTCATCATCAGAATATAAAGAGAAACAACACCAAAAGGAGAACAAGAAATATATTGACCAAATTTGACGTGTGACATAATCAAAACAAATACTTATTTACCACAATTCTTTAAAATTTATTAGTGGAAGTTTTGTTTTCAGCCTTATGCAAACTAGATAAATCATGGCTAGAAAGACATAAAAAGCAACATCTTGTGACCTACTTCCAAAATCCAATCAATGAAAGGCCTACGGATTACAACATAAGGTTACAACATATCAAAAGCTTGACCTCACCTGTGCAGTTCTCAAGATACCTGCCATGTTAAAATCCATTCTTACAGCTATCTTATCAATTCATGTCTTAGAGCTCATTGTTACAGCTATTGTGTCAATTCATAATTGTGTAGATTCTCCTAGACAAACTTCTTCTTTTTGTCTGGCCCAATATTATGCCAAGTGTGATGTCTTTTTCCAAGCACTTTATTTTATGACAATGTGGTCAAAGAATACAAGATGAAGTTTCACCATCTTTGTTTCAAAGAAGCACCATGGTTGTACTTCCTCCAAGACAGATTTGCCTGTTTTTTTGAGAATCTATGAGGCATTCAATATCACCCACAAATACTATAATTTAAAGTCATAAATTCTTCAGTATTTCTAACTCATTATCCAACTTTTATATGCATAAGAAGTAATTATCTATGTCATATTTTGGGTCAGATACATTATAATTTTTAAACTTTCATAGTTGTTCTTTAGCACTTTAGAAAGTTTCTTAACAGCAGATTTTCCTAGTGTTACATACACTTTCACAATTTGACTAATGCTTCCATGGCTTTTGTTTGTGGATTTAAGTAAAATGTGGTCACTGGAAACTTGTATACTTTTCTAGATGTATCAAGATGTTTCCTCTTGGTTCAGTAATGAGAAATTTTATATTTTTAATGCTGAAATATAAGACTTATTGAAGGCTAAGGAGTCTATGATCTTCAATAATTGCTTTAGGTTCTCTTCACTTACTGCAAATAGCATGTCATTTGCATAACTCAGATTTTTAGGAGTCTTTTTTTTTAGGAGTCTTACTCTAATCCTGATAACACATTCTTCTTCATGTGGTCCAGTTAAAAAAAAATATATGCTCATCATACTGAATAGGTATGAAAAAAAAGAATACAGATCTGATGGAAATCTTTCTGGATTGTAAGCTATGCAGTGTTCCTTAGTTCTATTTTGATAACTACTTCGTGGTCAATGTATTCATTTTACATGTTGTTGTTGTTGTTATGTGTCATGGAGTCTTTCCGACACATAGCGACCCTATGCACAACAGCTCTAAACCCTGCTCTATCCTGCGCCAACCGCACCGCCTCTGACAC